>NW_006922302.1:809764-811416 GCF_000298275.1 Orycteropus afer afer | reverse complement strand
CTACATCCCTTCCAAGTGGATGACAGTAGTAGCCGGGCACCATGTAGTTCTTCTGGTCTCATAGTTGTATAGGTTGCAGATCAGATGGTGTACCAGTCACTAGGACTAATTGTTTCCATTAATTTTTGTTTTCTTCTTTCTTTTTTTGAGCTCATATTTCTTACGAATCATGTTATCATTTCCTTTGTTACTATTGTTTAAGTATTTGCTAAATATTTGTGCTCATCCTCTTTTTTATTGTGATATGAAGATTTATCATTTTTCTTTGATGTTACCTTATAATTTATAATTTCGTCCTGAGTTTAATTTTATTGTGTAACTCTCTTGACTTCCTTGCTGTTCAGAAGTTCTATAACTACACTATTTATTTGTTCCCTCTTTTTGTTTTGTAGTTGTTCTCATTACCAATTGTTGTCTCTGGTTCCCTCTTTACAGTCTTGCAAGTTTATTTTCCTTTGGATACCTCCATTCTGGGTTGGTTTCTTGCTTATGTTATCATGTGTATTAATGGTTAGTTGTTGTTTGCTATAATTGGTTCTCTATCCAAACGGACTCCATTTAATATATGTTGTAAGGATGGTTTGTTTTAACTAATTCCCTTTATTTCTTCTTATCTGGAAAGCTTCTAATTTCACCATCATATGTGCGGGACATTTTTTCTGGGTATAAAATTTCTGGTTGGAAAATTTTCTCTTTCATGTTTATAAATGTACTATCCCATTGTCTTCTTACCTGCATGGTTTCTACTGAGAAATGAGAGCTTACTCTTAGTGGTTGCCATTTGTACATAACATTTCAGTTTTTCTATACTGCTTTCAGGATTCTTTCTTTGTCTTTTGTTTTGGTGATTTTGATGATGATATATCACGGTGATTTTCTTTTGGCGTCTATCCTGTTTGGGGTTCATTGGTCTTTCTCAGTGGATATATTCTCATTGCTCATCATATCAGGGAAGTTATCTTCCAAAAATGTTTGGACAATTTTCTTAGTGGTTTTCTTTTTCTCTTCCTGTTCTGGAATTTGCACTACACACAATTTATTCCTTTTGATGGTTTTCCACATGAACCTTAGGCCTTCTTAATTTTGTTTTGATCTTTTTTCTGAATGATCCCTTTCCAAAGAAATATTCAGGTGTTTGTATTCAGTCTCATTCATTCTGTCTTCCATTGATTGAATTCTACTCCTTTGCCCTTTCAATGTGTTCTCTATTTCTGAAAATTTAGTATTAATCTTCTGTATTTCTATCTCTAGATCTTGTATCTTATCTATTATTTTAATTTATTTTGTCATTTTGTTCTTCTATTTTCTTCCAAAATTGTGCTAGAGTTTTGGTTGTGTTTTCCTTAATTTTGTCAGTGTTTTCCTTGATCTCTCTCTCAATCCTTTGAAGATATGTAAATATAATTATTTTGAATTATTTATCAGGCAGTTGCAATGCTGCTTTTTCCTCAGGGGTGTGCTCTGGGTCTGTATCTTGATCCTTTGTTTCTATTCCTCTGTGTTGCTTCTCTGTGTGGACTGTGATCATCGGTTTCTCCAAGACATTATGACTTTGTTGTACTTACATTTAATTGGTGATTGTATGTTGAAATAATTCACCCAAGATTTTCCTTTTTTTTTTTTCTTTTTTTTATATATCTGAGTAAGTTGGG
>NW_006922302.1:799144-809282 GCF_000298275.1 Orycteropus afer afer | reverse complement strand
GACAAAAAATAAAATGAGCAAACAAACAAAAAAAAAATATCTGGGGAGGGGAAAATAAGAGAAACGAGGTAGAGAAGGAGAATAATGAAGAAAAAAAAAATGGAAAGAATGCAAAAAGAAAAACAAGGAATGGGAAAAAGCACAAGAAAGAAAAAAAAAAAATGGGAACCAGGAAAAGGGAAGAGAGGATAGGCTGGAAACTAGAACCTGGGATGGGAAGAAGAAATAATAATAATAAAAATGATGAAATAATAATAATAATTTTTAAAACAAGCAAACTAAAGAGAAAAACATCTTGATGGGGCAAGGCAGGGCACCCAGGCTCTGTCAGAGCACACAGACTGGGATGTAATTCCTGCCAGCCCAGATTTGGGTGGGAGTGAGGGATTGCTTCACTTCCATTCACCAACAGGGTGTGGGGTATAAGAGCAGCAAGGGCAATATCACACCTTTCTGGTCCTCAGTGTCCAGTATGTGCTTTTGGTCCCTGGAAAGTGGAGCCTATTCTTAGGTCCCTAGAATCTGAGAAAATGCTATCAGTTTAAATATTGAAATGCTTGTAAACATTCAAATTGGCTGCACCCTCCAGATAGCCAAAAATCCACAGCTCAGCCTATCTCCCTCTTTACTGCTTCTTCTTTTATTCACCAGCCACCAGTGGAGTTCTCTGTGCAGCCCCTGGGTAACAGGACCAATTTTTAGGTGAATTCTTAGATCCTAACATTTGGCAACAGGCAAGCTGTCCATGCTGTCAGCATCACTCACAGACCAGAGCTCCATATATCTTTTTTTGGTGTTTTCAGGCAGGTTCTTCTACTAGTTGGAGTGTAGTCCACTTCTGTATCCTTCCTTTCAAAGCTCAGTACTCCAGGATTATCTTCTGTATCTGTGTTAATTGATTTATCTTTTCTTTGTTGAAGAGGATCTATGTAGTTTGCCTACTCTGACATCTTACCAGATCTCCCAACTACAGGTCTTTGCACAATTCATTATAATAATTTACTTTGTCTTCTCAAGCTGTTCTTTGAAATCTTCTGTTCAGTTCCTTTATCTTGTCTTTTGTTCCATTTGTTTTAGCTACTCTCTATTCAAGGGCCAGTTTCAGAAACTCTTCTGACATCCATTTTGATCTTTTCTTCTTTTCCTGTCTTTTCAATGACCTTTTGATTTCTTCATGGATGATGTTCTTAATGTCATCCCACATTTCCTCTGGTTTTCGGTCATTGGTGTTCAATGCATCAAATTTATTCTTTTGATGGTGTCTAAATTTAAGAGGGATATAATCAATGTCATATTTTGGCTCTCATGGGCCTGTTTTGTTGTCATTAACTTCAACTTGAACTTGTATATGAGCAACTGATGGTCTGTTCCACAGTAAGCTTGTTTTGGCTGAAGATACTGAGTTTCTCCACCACCTGTTTCCACATATGCTGTTGATCTGATTCTTGTGTACTCCATGTTGTGAACTCCATGTGTATAGCCACAGTTTATGTTGTTGAAAAATGGTATTTGCAATGAATAAGTTGTTGGTCTTGCAAAATTCTGTTATGTGGTCACCAGTGTCATTACTATCACCAAGGCCATATTTTCCAAGCCATGGTGATTCTTCTTTGTTTCCAACTTTTGCATTCCAGTCACCATTAATAATCAACGTATCTTATTGCATGTTTGGTCAATTTCAGACTGCAGAAAATGATAAATATCTTCAATTTCCTTGTCTTCATCTTTGGTGGTTGGTGTGTAAATTTGAATAATAGTAGTATTAACTTGTCTTCCTGTAGGTTATGGATATTATCCTGTCACTGACAGCATTATACTTCAGGATAGATCTTGAACCATTCCTTTTGACAATGAATGTCACATGATTCCTCTTCAATTTGTCATTCCCAGCATAGTAATCATATGGTTGTCTGATTCAAAATGGCCAAAAACAGTCCATTTTACCTCACTAATGCCTAGGATATTGATCTTTATATGTTCCATTTCATTTTTGACAACTTCCAATTTTTCTAGATTCATACTTCATATATTCCATGTTCCGATCATTAATGAATGTTTGCAGCTGTTTCTTCTCATTTTGAGTCATGTCACATCAGCAAATTAAGGGTCTGAAAGCTTTACTCCATTCACATCATTAAGGTCAATTCTACTCTGAGGAAGCAACCCTTCCCCAGTCATGTTTTGAGTGCTTTCTGACTTGCAAGGAGCTCTGGTGGTGTAAAGCCTAAGGCATTTGACTGGTAAGCAGAGGGCTGGCAGTACAAACCTACCAGCAACTCCTTGGAAGGAAGATCGGGCAATCTATTTCTGTAGTGATACTGACTTGGAAACCCATGGAGGGGTCACTATGAGTCAGATCCAACTCAACAGCAGTGGGTTTGGGTTTGGTGTTTTATTTATTTATTTTATTATTTTATTTTTATTTTTTTCTGAGTTGAGGAGCTCATCTTCCAGCACTATATCAGACAATGTTTCAGGGATATTCATAAAGTTTTTTAGTAATATATCAGTTAGTGTTTCACTGATATTTATAAGGTATTCACTGGCCAGTTCTTTGAGAAGTGGATGCCCTGTTTCTTCTTTGAGTCTGTCTTAGTCTGGAAGCTCTGCTGAAACCTGTCCTCCATAAGGGACCCTGCTGATATTTGAAATACCAGTGGCATCTCCTCCAGCCTCACAACAACATACAAGCCACCACAAACTGACAGAAGATTGGTGGTCTAGGTGGCACTAGGTTGCTACAAATGGGTCCTCACAGGAATAGATATTTTCTCTGGTCAGGGACTTGCCTATCTTGTGACAGATGCAAATGCCAGAAACACCATGAAGCAATTAGATCAAAAGATACTCTACCAATTTATACCAACAAGTTATATTTCCTCAGATGAAGGGATAAACTTACAGCCAACAGGGTACAGCAGTGAGCCAAGAGACATCACATTAAGTGGAGATACCATATTGCATACCAATCTCAAAGAAATGTTGTGATTAAAAAAAAAAAAATGGAACAGTCAATTGAAACATCTGTCATCTAAAATAGGGAGGGTGATAAAGGCATGAAGAGCTAGCTTACATTCCTTTATGAGTGTGTACTCACACTTAACATGAGGGAGGTAAAGGTAAAATCACCACTGGAGAGATTCCTGTTTTTCTGGGGCATCATATGGAATCGAGAAAGACACTGTTACCACTGTACAATTCTTCTACACATCACTTGACATTGTTTTTTCCCCTGCTAGATGCTGAAGTCTCAGAACTAGGGATGCAGCTATGAGTGTCAGAAGCAGGCATGAGCCGTAAGCAAAAAACTGTAACTCTACCCCTGCACCTGTGTGCCAGAAGTCATAAGAGTCTGATAGGGTGGATTATACTTTCCTTCTATCTGAAAAAGTGTTTTTTTAATGGCTAGGTGTCAAGATAATCTACTAATGTGCTTGCATAAGCCTATCCAACATGAATGCTAGTGGGTTGAAGGGAACACACTAGCTAGACTCGTCTTCTTACTAGCAATCTGAACTGGGACAGCAACTGAATCTGATTTTGCTTTCCATGAAGGAAAACTCTGGGTAAAATTAAATGAAAAATGGAAGGAAGGAGAAATAATAGCTGAAGTAAAGAATGAATAAACGGGTTATGCAGCATAAATCTAATATTATGCTGATACCGTGAGAGAGACTCAAAGAAAGGCAATAATCTGCTCTAAGTTAAGCTTTTTCAGATGCCAGAAAGGGTAAAGATGAGACAAACTTCTGGAGAACTTGACCAGATCATATGAACACCTGCAGCAGATCTAAATGGCGGTACTTGAGTACCTCACCCTTAGGACTCTTTGCCTTACTAAAAGACTAATTCTTAATGACTCTTTTAGACTGGAAAAATGAGTGGGTGGGGGATAGTTAATCCTTTAAGTATGAAAGGGATAATGGCTAGAAGAGCCAGAGACTGACCTGCAGAGCAGTGAATTGCTTAATATGTTCCATCTAGTCACAGTCCTCCATTTTGTGAGGCATTGTAAATCCTAGTCTCTATGCCTATGTTTAGGAGCTCTGGTAGCATAGTGCCTAAGGCACTTCACTGCTCACCAGAAGGCTGGCGGTTCAAACCCACCAGCCACTCCTCGGAAGGAAGGTTGGGCAATCCTACTTCCGTAGTGATACTGCCTCGGAAACCCAAGGAGGGGTCGCTATGAGTCAGGACCGACTCTACAGCAAACAACAACAACAACAACATGCCTATGTTTATGGTCTCATTTGGGACTGAATCATCAATTATATTAATGAGGCAGGATTATAGTGGGATGTATCTTGAGTCACTGCCATTCTAGAGGGTGTTTTCTTGATAGTATGACCCATATCTGAAATACATGAATGCTTTGGCAAAGTTCTCTCTCTTGCTCTGGATGCTGCATCTGGTTTGTCTTCGTATGACCCCTGATACTTGGAACTTGAGTCAGCAGCTGATCCTCAGAGCTTATTCACCAGCTTCTGTAAAGCCTTGTGATCTAGCAGCCTGTTGTCTGACCACTGATGTGGGTTTATTTGCCCCAGCAACTACGTAGTTAAGGAGAATCCTCCAGACTGATGCCTGACTGACAGATTTGGGACTTGCCAGCCTCCACAACAATGTGAGTCATTTCCTTAACATCATGAATTCTGTAAGATGTTATAGTTACTTACAGACTCCTAGGAAGGAAGGGAGAGTACTGAAGGAAGGAGGAATAGTTAATATTAGAAATAATGGATTGGTAAAGCAGATTGGAAAATTTGGATATTTGGGATATCTTTAACCTCATAGGGACTAGTTTTCTACTGATTCTTCTAAAACAAATGATTTGTGCAGTCATGTTTACTGCTTTTTTGCACACATTATCCTAGAGCAGTGTTATTGCTGTTTGTTCTTAGGTGCTGTCGAGGTGGCTCAGTTTCACAGTGACCCTCTGTACAACAGAATGAAACCCTGCTCAGTCCTGTGCCATCTTCACAATCCCTTCTATGCTTGAGCCCAGGTTTGTAGTGACTCTATCCATAAATATTGTAGAGGATATTCCTTTTTATTATTTACCATCTACTTTACCAAGAATAATATCCTTCTCTGGGCAATCATCCTTTCTGGCAGCATGACCAAAGTAGGTGAGACAAAGCATAGAGATTCTCACTTTTAAGGAGAATTCCAGCTGCACTGCATTCAGGTTAGATCTGTTCATTCTGGCAGTCCATGGCATTTTACCATTCTTCATCAACACCACAATTCAAAGGCATCAAATCATCTTTAGTCCCTCCTCAGCTTTCACATGTATACTAGGCAACTGAAAATACAAAGGCTTTGGTTGGACACACCATAGTCTTCAAAGTGACAATATTTCTTCTTAACACTCTAAAGAGGCCTTTTGCAGAAGATTTGGCCATTGCAATATGATGTCTGATTTCTTGAGTTCTGTTTCCATGTTTGCATGGATCCATCATTGGGGATCCAAGTAAAATGAAATCCTTGACAACCTCTAACTTTTCTCCATTTATCATGATGTTACTTATTTGCCCAGTTGTGAGGATTCTTATTTTCTTTATGTTGAAGTGTAATACTGAATTTTTTGATCTTCTTCAGTAGTTGCTTCAAGTCATCTTCACTTTAAACAAACAAGGTTGTGTCATCTGCAAATTGCAGGTTGTTGATGAATCTTCCTCCAATCCTGATGCCAAGTTCTTCTTCATATAGTCTAGTTTCTAAGATTATCTGCTTTGCATGCATATTGAATTGTTGTTATTGTTGTTATTTGCCATCGAGTTGGACCCAACTCATAGCGACTCCTCCTTGGGTTTCTGAGGGGGTATCACTATGGAAATAGATTGCCCAACCTTCCTTTTGAGGAGTGCCTGGTGGGTTTGAACTGCCAGCCTTCTGGTTAGCAGTCTAGTGCCTTAGGCACTATGCTACCAGAGCTCCTTGAATAAGTATGGTGAAAAGATATAACTCTGAGATAAACTCTTCATTATTCTAAACAATGCAATATCCCCTTATTCTGTTGACACAATAGCCTCTTGTTCTATGTACAGTTTCCTCATGAACACCATTAAGTGTTCTGGAATTCTCATTTTTCACCATGTTATCCATAATTTGTTATGATCCACACCGTTGAATGCCTTCACAAAGTCAAATAAAACACAGGTAAACGTCCTTCTAGAATTCTTTGCTTTCAAAGCAGTGGTTGATGATAAAGATTGACTGGTAACTTCTTTTTGTCTACTTAGTTATTTAGCTTGTCTTCTGATATGGGAGTTTTGTAGTGGGTGTTAACATGCCATGCAAAGATCAAGGTATTGAATATACACTTGATGGATTTTATCCACATGCCTCTTCCTGAGATCTACTTGTCTTAGATCTTTCAATCTTTCTCCTTTCAAGCTCCTGACCAACTAACTAGTCCAGTTGCCATTGCCCATGGCCCATATTCTTACCTAGACCACTTGTCTTTCTGCACAAACATACTGAGCACCAAAGCTTTGCCTATTGAGAAAATTTCCCTTCATTACTGTCTTTTGTGGCCACCTCTGAGTATAGTAGTATAATTTATTATAGTGTGTTTAGTATGTTAGTATTCTATTTAGGTTTTTCTCCAGAAACCAAAGTGATCTTTCTGTGGAATTTGTTTATATTTTACAACTCTCTATCATTTGGCTTTAAGGATCTTCATGTAGGTACAGTGTCCCATGAGTGGACAACATGAAGATATGAGTTACCTTATTGTACAGATTACTGTTGGTGTCCAATTCCAGATGCATCATTTCTATCTGGAAATGGGCTGTTGTTGGACAGGCAGCCCACTCTTATTATTCAATTGTTCTGATAAAAACCAGCTCATAATAACACAGTTCTGGCCATACTACTTGTGATGTCATGGTCAGGAGCTATGTCTATCAGGACCCAGAAAGACACCAGAAGCTAGTTTTTATATCTAAAATTTGTGTGTTGCAGATAGCATGGCCTTTTGTTAGGGTTTTAGTGGTCTTCGTTTTGATAATCCTATTGGAGTTTATCATAGTTCTACAGGATATTTTCCCAATTTAAATTTCCAAGACAATAATGCCTCAATGTGTGTTCTAAATATAAGATTTTTTAATCATAGATTAATCTTACATTTAATTTTACCTTTAGCCTGGATTTACGGTAACCCCTTTTCTTCCTCTGGGCTCCACTCAAACTTGACAGCTTTGTAAGTCACTTTCTAAATGGGTTGGAACACAATTCTCAAGAGTAGAATATCTGACCTCTACAAACCCCAATATTCTACTAGGCTTTTTACTTCATTTACATGCTAGTTGTGAGATGCACTTCCTTTGAAGGAATGTCACAGCATGCTCCAGATCCCTACACCTGCTTAGTGAAGTCGTAGTTGTTGAATCCTTTTAATTCCTTCCTTATTTCTACCAATCTTCCACAAGTAGTGTGATGTTATCAATGTAAGAGAACAATGAAGTGTTCTCCAAAATATCCAGAGAAATTATATCCTTTTGAATATAATAATGCAGAGGGCAAGAGTGTTAAAATACAGTCCTAGAACAAAAAAGTAGACAAGGATTTGTGAACTATATTTAGGTAGCTGCTCCCTGAACATTTATCCTTGATTTCTTTTTATTGTGTGGATTGAATAATATCCCATTCACTATATACTGATCTTTATCTGAAACAACTATGATATATTAACTATCTCTATAGGTTTTTATACATCAGGACTCACTCTCTACCAGTTACCCCCCAAATGGATCATTCAGTTCCATTGCACTCACTTTGCTTCTGATAGTTAAGCAGTGTCACTTTTATTTTTTTCTGGTTTCTATCATTCCCATTGTCATCAGTATTTTTAGTTTTATAAACCATCTTTTACTGAAAAACAAAAACAAAAACCTCATTGCCATCGTGTAAATTTCAACTAATAGCCACGCTCTGGATTTCTGAGGCAGTAAATCTCTACAGAAGTACATTGCCTTGTCTTTCTGTTGTGAAGTGGCTGGTGGGTTTGGATCACCAACCTTCTGGTTAGCAGTCAAATGCCTTAGCACTAAGCCATAGCCAACACTCAATTTGTCAAGATTTCTTCAATCACACTCAGCAAAATCTATTCACTTCCGTTGCCCTTATAATTACTACTTCTTTCAAACTGTTTCAAATATCTTCTATTACACCATCAACAAATTACCTTTCACCAGAATTCCACTGTAATTCACCACTGTAAATGTTTTAAAAATTTTATTGGGATCATATGTCCAGCATCATAAACACTGTAGCTCCCAGAGTCAATGAGGCCTTCATTACTACTGCTTGTGGGGGAGGTGGGTAATCTAGCTCCAAAAACCATTTTAATAACCTGCTTCTTCAAATAGCTCTTAGTAGAACCTTTCTTATTGTCTTAGATTAAATTTCTCTGCTGAAAATCTATGATGAAGAGATTTTTGGAAGGGGAATATTTTGGGAAACTTGAAAAAAAAACATTGGTACTGCAGTTACATAAAAGTTGTAGCTTATCACACAAATATATAGAGAGTGCTGGCATTTTTAAATGCCCTGAATTGAGATAATAAGTTATAAATTTATACTTCCATATTAATCAGTCATTGGAAGTAGCCTCAACCTAGTAATGTAGTAAAATATCAAGGAATTATATATCCTTCTTCCAAAGTCAACTGCTGTGGAAGGAATTAACTTTGAGTCATTAATAAAACAGAAAAAGAAAACAAACTCACTGCCATTGAGTTGGATCTGACTCATAGCAACCCCTCCTTGGGTTTCTGAGGCAGTATCACTTCGGAGGTAGATTGCTCAATCTTCCTTCTGAGTCATTAGCACCCCAAATTCTTGGCAATTGAAGAACTAGAAATCTCTTTACAGAAGGAAGAATATGATAAAGGAAGATTCTTCTAAGCTATAAGTTTACCATAAAGTTTCACAAAAATTAATTAACTAAGAAAGGGCTACATTTATTTTTCTTTATCATAATGTTTTTGTTTGATGCGCATCATATAACATATATAACATATTCCAATTATTTCCCCTACTATGTGAAGACTATTTCTTATTAATTTTGAATTTTTTTAAGATTGATAAAAATATTACAATTCTGTAGGATTGTTTTCCCCTTGTTTTTGATCAGACTCAATATCTTTTATTGTTGCAAAATTGTTGACGTTTTCTGTTGATTACTAATTCATCTTTAGTATTATTTATATATTTTCTAAGACCATGTCAATTAAATCTGTTGTTGTTGTTGTTGTATGCCATCCAGTGGTACCTGACTCACAGTGGCCCCTCCTTGGGTTTCCAAGGCAGTATCACTTCAGAAGTAGATTGCCCAACCTTCCTTCCGAGGAGTGGCTGGTGGGTTTGAACCGCCAGCCTTCTGGTTAGCTGTCAAATACCTTAGACACTATGCTATGTTGTTAATATATTGCTATATAGTTACACTTTTACTGTATTGTATGTCTAATAGAATTGTGTATATTTTTACTTTATGATATAGTTTACTTGGGTTATATTTTTTAATTATTCTTCTTAACTGTATGCTTCATAGACTTTTAAAAATATTATGTTTTCCTTTTTATGATCTCAAACTTTTCTTATTCACTGCTTAATAGATTTTTTATTTATCTTCACTTATTCCTTCGCCTAAATATTTTGGGGTTTTAATCTTTTGTTAGTTTTTAACACCTTAAGTTAGAAAAACTTATTCATTTTTGGCTTTTCTTCTTTGATATTTTAAGGTAGAAACGCTTCTCAGTATTTGCTTCCCTAAGTTTAATAGTAGCATTATCTTTCAGTCCTAAATATTTCAATGTGCATTCTTGAATTGATTAGTACTTATATATAATAATTAAAATAAAAAACCAAACTCACTGCCAGTGAGTTGATTCCAACTCATAGTGATCCCATTGTGTTTCTAAGGCTACAAGGATTTATAAAACCTTCATCTTTCTTCCATAGAGCAGCTGGTGGGTTCCAACCAGTGACCTTTTGGTTAGCAGCCATATGCCTTAACCATTATTACATCATCAGACCTCCTTATATAATTAATAAGTAATATAAAATTAAGAACAAAAGAATCAGGCTCTCTAGAGAAAAAAATAACAATAAACATTCATATATATGTATA
>NW_006922302.1:792622-798458 GCF_000298275.1 Orycteropus afer afer | reverse complement strand
GTCCTCATATAACACTAAATTTCAACCTTCCTTCTGAGGAGTGGCTGGTGGGTTTGAACCGCCAGCCTTCTGGTGAGCAGTCAAGTGCCTTAGGCACTATGCTACCAGAGCTTCTAGCAATTGAGAAAACTAGAAAATTAAAATTGCACTTGCCAGGATGTGTTTACTTGTTAAAAAGTAATATCCTTTCACACTCTCAGAGGTCTACTTTTCAACGAACCTGGTGAAAAGGCAGCTGCCAGACACTTAATTTCAAATAATGATACAATACAAGAGACTGATCTGAAGGATTGCAAAAGGGGCAAGGAAGCAGAATCTTCTGACCTTCCACAAGAGGAAGACAGAATCACCCTCAGCAACCCAATGCTTGCTCCCATGAGACCAGACATGCCACCACCTTCCAGCCCACTTACTAACCTTGATATCATCCATTCCTCCCACAAACTACCTTTTTGCTGTGTGCTGTTGCTGTTAGGTGCCATCAAGTCTTCTCTGACTCATAGTGACCCTACACACAGCAGAAGGAAACACTGCACAGTCCCGCACCGGCTCTGTAATTCCTGCTATACTTGACCCCATCACTGCTGCCACTGTGTCAATCCATATCGAGGTCCTTCCCTTCTTTCATCAATACTCTACTTTACCATGCATGACATCCTTCTAGAAGGAATGGTCAGTTCTGACAACATGATCAAATTATGTAAGATGAAGTCTCGCCATTCTTGCTTCCAAGGAGCATTCCAGCTGTACTTCCTCCAAGACAGATTTGTTAGTTCTTTTAGCAGTTCATGGTACTTTCAGTATTCTTTGCCAGCCCCACAACTCAAAAGCATCAATTCTTCTTCGGTCTTCTTTATTTATTGTCTAGCTCTCACATACATATCAGGCAATTGAAAATACCATGGCTTGTGTCAGGAGCACATTAGTCATCAAGGAGACATCTTTGTTCTTCAGCACTTGAAGGAGGTCCTTTGCAGCCATTTGCCAAGTGTTGTGTGTTGTTTGATATCCTGACTGCTACTTCCATTGGTGTTGATTGTAGAACAAAGCAATATAAACTCTTTGACAACCTCAAACTTTTTTCCATTTATCATAATGCTGCTTATTGGTCCAGGTGTAAGTATTTTTGTTTTCTTTATATTGAGGTGTAATCCATACTGCAGACTGTATTCTTCAACCTTCATTAGTAAGTGCTTTAAGTCATCCGCACTTTCAGCAAGCAAAGTTGTGTCATTAGCATATTGCAGGTTGTTAATTATTCTTCCTCCAATCTTGATGCCATGTTCATCTTCATGTAGTCCAGTTTCTTGGATTATTTGCTCAGCATATAGATTGAATCCATATGGTGAAAGGACACAGCACTGACACACTCTCTTCTTGATTTTAAACCATGCAGCATCCCCTGCTCTGTTTGAATGACAGCCTACTGGTCTATGTAAAAGTTCCTCATGAGTACAATCAAGTGTTCTGGAATTCCCATTCTCCTCAATGTTATCCACAATTTGTTATGATAATCCACAATTTGTTATGATCCACACAATCAAATGTGTTGGCATAGTCAATAAAACACAAGTAAACATCTTTCTGGTATTCTTTGCTTTGAGCAAAGAACCATCTGACATCAGCAATGATAACCCTTGTTCCATGTCTTCTTCTGAATCCAGCATGCACTTTTGGAAGTTCTCTGTCAATATACTGCTGCGACCATTGTTTAATTAGCTTCAGTAAGATTTTACTTGCATTTAATATTAATGATATTGTTTGATAATCTCCACATTCTGTGGGATCACCTTTCTTTTCAATGGGTACAAATATGGATCTCTTCCAGTCAGTTGGCCAGGTAGCTGTCTTCCAAATTTCTTGGCATAGATGAGTGAGTACCTCCAGCATGGTATCAGTTTGTTGAAATGCCTCAATGGGTATTTCGCCAATTCCTGGAGCTTTATTCTTCACCAATTCCTTCAGTGTATCTTTGACTTCTTCCTTCAGTACCATTGGTTCTAGATCATATGCCACTTCCTGAAATGGATGAAGATTGATCAGTTCTTTATGGTAGAGTGACTGTGTATTCCTTCCATCTTCTTTTGATGCTTCCTGCATCATTCAATATTTTGCCCCTAGAATCTTTCAATATTGCAACTTGAGGCTTAAAGTTTTTCTTCAGTTCTTTCAGCTTAAGAAATGCCAAATATGTCCCTCCCTTTTAGTTTTGTAATTCCAGGTCCTTGCACATTTCATTATAATAATTGGCTTTGTCTGCTCAAGCTGCTCTTTGAAATCTTCTGGTCAGCTTTTTTATCTTGTCATTTCTTCCATTTGCTTTAGCTACTCTTTGCTCAAGGGTGAGTTACAGAGTCTCTTTTGACATCCATTTTGGTCTTTTCTTTCTTTCTCATCCTTTTAATGACCTCTTGCTTTCTTCATGGATGTTGTTCTAGTTGTTATCCCACAATTCCTCTGGTTTTGGTCACTGTTGTTCAGTGCATCAAATCTATTCTTTAGATGGTCTCTAAATTCAGGATAAATATATTCAAGGTCATATTTTAGCTCTTGTGAACTTGTTTTAATTATCTTCAACTTCAAGATGAATTTGCATATGAGCAGTTGATGGTCTGTTCCACAATCAGCTCCTGGCCTGGTTTTGGCTGAAGATATTGAACTTTTCCATTGCCTCTTGCCAGAGATGTAGTCATTCTGATTTCTGTGTATTCCATCTGGAGAAGTCTACATGTACAGCTGCTGTTTGTGTTGTTGAAAAAAGGTATTTGCAATGAATAAGTCATTGGTCTTGCAAAATTCTATCATGTAATCATCAACATTATTTCTATTACCAAGGCCAAATTTTCCAACTACTGGTGATTCTTCTTTGTTTCCAACTTCTGCATTCCAGTCACCAGTAATAATTAACACATCTTGATTGCATGCTCAGTCAATTTCAGACAGAGAAGTTGATAAAAATGTTCAGTTTTTTTCATATTTGGCTTTGGTGGTTGGTGCATAAATTTGAGTAATAGTAGCATTAACTGGTCTTTATTATAGGCATATGGATATTATCTTATCACTGACAGCATTGTACTTCAGGACAGATTTTGAAACATCCTTTGTGGTGATGAGTGCCACACCATTCCTCTTCACATTGTCATTCTCAGCTTAGTAGATAATATGGTTGTCTGATTTAAAATGCCTAAAATGGGTCAATTTAAGCTCACTAATGCCTAAGATATCAATCTTTATGCATTCCATTTCATTTTTGACAGCTTCCGATTTTGCTAGATTCATACTTTGCACATTCCATGTTCCAAATAGTAATGGATGTTTGCAGCTCTTTCTCCTTAATTTGAGTAGTGCCACTTCAGCACATGGATGTCCTGAAAGACTTACTTTATCCATATAATTAAGGTTATTTCTACTCTGATAAGGCAGCTCTTTCCCAGTCCTATTTTGAGTGCCTTCCAACCCAAGAGGCTTATCTTCCTGCACTGTGTCAGACAATGTTTCCAAGCTATTCACAAAATTGCCTGGTAATGTATTAGACAGTGTTTCTCTGCTACTCATAAGGTTTTCCCGGGCCAATTTTTGAGAACTGGATGTCCTTTTCCTACTTCCTAGAGTATTTCTTAGCCTATAAGTATCAAACCTCTCTGCTGGGTTCGATAACTCACTGCAGTGGCCACAAAGAACTCACAGATTATGGGGTTTATTAGAGAAGCAAGAGGCTACAATTCAAGTTCAGGAACATGCTCAGTCTCTCTCAGCTGGCAAGCTCTCAGCCAGCAGTCTCTCTCAGTCACCCTCAGTTGTTTTTATCTCCTCCAGCAATTTATGTTTCCCGTGTCACTCTCTCTCTCAGGAGTACGTATCTCTCAGATCTCTGTCTTTGCAGCATGTTTCTCTCAGTCTCTCTCAGAAGTGTATTTCTCTCAACAGTTTGTCTTTCTCAGCCAGCAGTCAGGGAGACTCATTCTGCCTCTATGAAGGCTCCTTTTGAGCCTGGCAGAGTGGCCAAAACTAACCAATCCCAACATCAGGGTTCTACACACTTGAAATAAAGTGAACTTCTCAGAAAATTACTTTATGCTACTCCCAAGAGAAATACCTCACATGGATGACTTTAACAATCAAGAGCTACAAGTTGCTCATTGTAAATTCCACCATAGAGTTTACAAAGACTATGGCTAGAAAAGCCATACCATATAATTTACTACACCATGGGATTTTGATAGATAGATTAATCATTGCCCTGAAAATGTAGCTGTTGCCCAGTTTATATCAAAAATTTCTGCAAAAGTTTCATAAAATACCCTACATTCCTGTAGACATGCTTAATAAAAGAAATCACTTTCTAAGGCCAAGTTATGTTCCAGTGGCATATTTTGGCAAGAAAAATTTGTTTCTACTTTCCAGTGGATACCTGTGTCCTAGAGCAGAAACTCACACTCTGTAAAAGTAAAATCAGATTTACTGAAAGTTGAGACAGTTCAGATCAAGAAAATGTTCAAAGTCACAAAGTGAAAGTGGGCCACTCTGAGGAATGAGAAAGAGTCATTTTTATAGGATAAGTATAATAAAAAAAAGCTACATTATTATCATTGACTAGAAGACAACCCACAGAGTTGGGACAGAACATGTCAAAGCAAGGCTTTTTCCTCAGATTGGCTGATAACACATACATTATTGGTTAAGAGTAAATAATTGTAAACACATGTGCTTTTCAAGTGAATACAGAATGCTCATAAAGTAATCATAGGATATCCTTTTCTGGAAACATGTTAATAAAACTATTTTCTCAAACATGTCTTTTCCTGGGGGTCTGTTGAAAAGAATGTATGTTAATGCTATGCATCTAGTCCTTTCCGGTATAGGTTAATATACCCTGCATTTGTTTGACCACAGTAAAGACTCTCTGGGAACTGGCTGCTGACATCCTTCATCACAGAGAAAAATCTTTCCTTTAGGGTATATGGTTAAACATTGGAGAAAATAAGAAAAAAAAAAAAAAAAAAAACACTACTTTTAAAATTCAACATGGATTCCAGATTCATGTCAAGACTTAAAATGGAGTTAAAGCTCTGTTATCTGGTTACTCTATTTACACACTACCAAGTGCCTCAGATTTCAGACTCTTTTTCACTCCTATCCCCGACTGATAAACTGAGATAACTTAAAGTACCTGTTTCTCAGCAGAGTAATTTGGTTCATGTAAACATTGATATTGAACACAAAATCCTATGGAAAGTCAAATTTGTTTCATGTTCAGTTATGAAAACCTGGTAATTATTTGATGAGTGATGTAATAAAAAAGTTTGTTCGTGTGTGTTTGTGTGTGTGTGTTTGTATGTGTGTGTGAATCTTTTAGTGATTCTCTGGCTATTAACCATAGAATTATGTGAAGAAAAATTAACCTGAACATATGATACTGAAAAACTGATAACCGTGATGATATTGGGTTATTGCCTTGATTTTCTTATTGTTCTAATTAGAAATAATTAGAATTTTGAGGAGAAAGAACTGTTTAAATATGAATGAAAGTGTTTTCTTGTCATGAATATCTTAACATCAAAAAGAAATATTTGATTATCATAGTAATCATAATTGGTATTTGAGGAATATTTGTAGTAGATGTAACATGTTAGATGGAACAATGTTAAATGTAACGTTCATATAAAGAGATGGAGATGATAAAAAAATAGTAACATGAGTACACTATGAAAGTGACTAAAGTAGACCATGGAAATATTATTTTCTACTCTGGTAGCACAGTGGCTAAAGCACTTGATTGCTAACCAGAAGGCTGGCAGTTCAAACCCACCAGCCACTCCTCGGAAGGAAGGTTGGG
>NW_006922302.1:790179-792522 GCF_000298275.1 Orycteropus afer afer | reverse complement strand
GAAACCCAAGGAGGGGTCGCGATGAGTTGGGGCCGACTCTACAGCAAACAACAAGAACAACAACAACAGCTATTATCTAAATAAATATCACACTAACTTTCCAAAAGTAAGTATACAGTGCTGTAGTCATCATATGACAGAGATATTTAGATTAAAAGTACAAAGATAATATTATTTTTGTTATCAGAGCCATAAAATGAATAATAGTACTTTGATAAGAGACCTGAAAAGAATGCTTGATAAGGTTATGCATTAGTTCTTGGTTCATGCAGCTTATTGATGTGTGAATGCATCGTAACTATCTGGAAAATTAGCATGATCATTCCATACAGATATTATGTGTTATGATATAGTTTCTTTATTTTTTGTGTAATCTGGCAAATTGTAAGGTAGAATTCAAATATAATAAAGGAAATACAGCAAAAGATAAATTTTTTTTTTTATTTTTTTAGTAATTTATACAAAAGCTGAATTATCCAACAATACTTGATTATCTCAAATATGTAAATCATGGATAACAGCTATTTAAATATTACAGATTTTCTGAAATGTGTTAGGATTTGGAATACAGTAGTAATAATTTATTGTTCTTTTGCAATAAAAAATCTTGGACAATATTAAATGTAAACATGTAAAATATGTGTTTTCCTGTTGAAGTTTATTTTAAAAAGAAGGGTATGGATTATTTGATATAGTATTCTGTTAATCAGAGAACTGCTGTCCTTAAAATATGTTCTTTGGGAATTAATAATTAGGTTTTTCTGTACATCAAATTTTGCTATGTTTCTGTAATTTATTGTGTTTCTATATCACTATGAAAATGGCTGCACTTTTACAAACCATGTTCTTTTGTATTATAAAATTTATTTTGTGGAAAAATCGTATTGGGGTAATTTCAATTATATATGAGTATTACTTTTGTTTAATATGTATGTCATAAAATATTTAGAGAATAATAATATAACCCAAAAGGAAAAAAAAAAAAAAAAAGACAACTTTATTATCAATTTTAAAAAACTTGAAAAATAGCTGAGTGATGCAAACTGTCCTACATACCACCTGAATACGTGAACAAAGGGAATCATTTGCATTCCTATCCAACATAAAGAAAATGGATTACATTACACAGAGGCAATACCTGCCTTTGTGGATTACTTATATTTGCAATATGGGATCTATTCTACTGTCTTTAGGAGGGCATTATGTGATACATAAGCATAACTTAATGTCAGTGGAAGACAGTCAAGTACAGTAGTAGGGAAATAGACTCACATATGTTCATCTTATTCAGTCTGAAGCAAGAATATATGTTTTTTTTCAGTCAGGAAGTTAAAGAATTAAAGAGACTTCTGGAGGCCTGAATGTTTTTACTAAGTTATGGTTTAAATATTTGTTGATTTTTGACAAGTTATGTATTGCTCTATTAAGATCTGTTATTGAAAGATCTTTGCAAAATAAATTAATCATTTATAATTCTTCAGACTTATTTTAAAGGAATAGCAATTATTAATAAATAATTAATTTATAGTGCCTTAGGCACTATGCTACCAGAGATTATATATATATATATATATATATTTGTTGTTGTTATTTGCCGTCGAGTCAGACCCAACTCATAGCGACCCCTCCTTGGGTTTCCGAGGCAGTATCACTACGGAAGTAGATTGCCCCATCTTCCTTCTGAGGAGTGGCTGGTGGGTTTGAACCACCAGCCTTCTGGTTAGCAGTCAAGTGCCTTAGGCACTATGCTACCAGAGATTATATATATATATATATATATATATATATATAAACAAAATAAGCACCCTAAGTGAAATATTTGTTTATAGTGTAAAATGACAGGAATAAATCTATCTGTACATAGTAATGATTTACACAGTGGCTGCGACAATGGGCTCAGGTATAGCAGGGATCATGAGGTTGGCACAGGACCAGGCAGTATTTCATTCTGTTGTACATGGGGTCGCTTGGAGTCAGAGATGACTGAACAGCACCTAACAATAACAACAACAACAAACTTAGTAATAAACCATAATAATTCTTAAGAAAATTGGTCTTTGTATGTAAAATTATGTTATCATTACTGACATTGGTAAGTATTTGCATAAAATTAGGCTATCTGAAACAAAATTAAAGTGGGCTTAAAAACATTCAGTATTTCAATTGAATGTAGTGTCTAAGGCATTGGACTGCTAACCAGAAAACTGGCGGTTCAAACCCACAAGCCACTCCTTGGAATGGAGACTGAGCAATCTACTTCCCTAGAGATGCCACCTTGGAAACCCAAGAAGGGGTCTCTATGAGCCAGAATTGAATTGACTCCAGGTCAGTGAGGTTTTTTTT
>NW_006922302.1:776360-790079 GCF_000298275.1 Orycteropus afer afer | reverse complement strand
CTAAAATACTTTCTTCATAATGTTATTATGAATATTAAATGATTTAATACAAATAAAGATCTTTAAAGAATAATTAGCTCATAAATCAGTTATATGGAGTCAGTTGTGAGTCATGGTGACCCCAAGTACATCAAAGTAGAACTGTGCCCTGTGGGATTTTCAATGGCTTATGCCTCAGAGATATTTCACTTAGCATTCTTGTGAGGTGTTTCAGTTACCAGCTGAGCACATTAACCAATAGATAATATATAGAGGGTCACCATGAATCAGAATAGACTTGTCATCAGAATAGACTTGATGGCAACTTTTTCTTTCTGGTTTAAGTGCTTAATAAGTACAGTCTACTACTACCATACTCAAAAGTGCCAAAAGTAGCCAGTAAGAAGAATAAGAAAAGGGTACATAAAATTGTTTTAAAAACAATCAAATTCCCTGTCATCCAGTTGATTTCAACTCATAGCAACTGCAATGTCTTGTTTGCAAGATGGTATATCTTTGTGAAAGCAGACTGCCTTATCTTCCTCAGTGGAGTGGCTGGTGAGGTTGAACCACCTACTTTTTGTTTAGCATCCAAATGTCTTTATGACTACACCACGAGAGTTTCTTAAACAAATGTCTGTTGTTGTTGTTGTTGTTGTGTGCCGTCGAGTCAAACCCGACTCATAGCGACCCCTCCTTGGGTTTCCGAGGTGGCTAAGACACTTGCCTGCTAACCAGATGGCTGGCGGTTCAAACCCACCAGCCACTCCTCGGAAGGAAGGTTGGGCAATCCTACTTCCGTAGTGATACTGCCTCGGAAACCCAAGGAGGGGTCGCTATGAGTCGGGTTTGACTCAACGGCACATAACAACAACAACAACAACAACAAATGTCTAGCGATTAGAAAAATAGAATTATAAAGCAAAAATAAGTTAATATAGAGCAAGGGGGAAAAGGAGAAGATTGTTAGCATAAAAAATGCTGCAATCTTTTCAATCTTTCATAATTATTTAATAAGTTAAATATAGTTTACTTTATATAAATAATTTTTACAAATTAATAGATGGTTATGTTAATGATGTAAAAAATTGCATCCAAAATTTTAATGTTACTTTGTCTTATTTTGAAGCAAGAATGATGAAAGTAAGTGCAATATATAGTTTCTGTGAAGAAAAAATGAGGTATCCACAAACTGATTGCTTAAAACACTATCTTTGAGATAGTAAATGGTCAATAATAGTTAATATTAGTATGATTATTGTTGACACCTCCAGTTTCAAACAGGAGATGGATTTGTGACTGATGTAAACTCTTAGAAATATTCTTTTTCTTTGATATCAAGACAAGGACAAAGTTGGGTTCATTTGGTCTCAAAAGAGCCCAAATTGAACAGCCTTTATATTATACATGAAGTGATGGTGTTGTTAGCTGCCATTACTTCAACTCTAACTCATGGTGACCTGTGTATAATAGAATATAATATTGCCTAGTCTTGTGCTATCTTCATGATCATTGGCAAATTTGAATCCATTGTTGTGACTAATGTGTCAATCTATCATTTAGAGTTTCTCTCATTTTTGTTGAGTATCTATTTTACCAAACAGGAGGTCATTTAATAGGTATTATTTATTACACTAATTCATAATTGTGGAGTTTGTATAGAGGCCATCAAGAAAGATATAACTCACACCCAGACACTAAATAGAACAGTGTTTACTTACAGGGAATTGAAACAGAGTAAAATCAACTTCAATAGTGGTTATTGGCACCCACAGAAAACAGAATAATCCCCAAAGCTGACACATGATGCTTAGTTTCACACATTCCTCTCATGATACAAGAGGGAACAGTGTCCCTCCCTGCTGGGACAGGTATGACAGTGGGGTTGGTAGTGTGACTGGTGATGCACGTGCATAAATAGAACTAAAAACTACTCATCATGGGAGATACACCAAGCATGGCAGAAAACCCAGTGCACATCATACTATCTTCCTGTAAGAAGTTTCAGGCCTGAGGATCTGGCTGGGCAGCTTGGATGAGGGACAGAGAATCATTCAAAGTCTCTTCTGACAATATCTACAATATCAAGTTCAAATTCCTCTTTTTAGCAAACATAATGCCATGTTTACTGTTGTGAAATAAAGTTGAAAAAGGATGTAATTCCATAAACATAAAATATATATCAATACCACGCTGTAACTAAAGGAACTTTTGAAAATAATTTTAATTATTTTATTAAAAAACATTGCACATGTGTAAAACTTTTTAAAATATATCATAAAACAATATATCAATGGCCAGGTCTAACATCACAAAAAGATATATTGGGTTTGTCAGACACTTAACCCTCTGCGTGGAAGTATCATAAAGATAGCAACTACAAATTCAGACCATTCTTTGTCATTTTGTAACACTAAGCACCACAAGTGTTATTGGCTTTGGAATAATAATTTTAAAAGTATTAATCAATACTTATAAAGTTTTTTGGAAATTGTAAACTATAATCTTTCTTTGGTTTACATGTTAACTGAATTCATGAAAAATATTCTAAAAATGTGAAATTTTTGTTCTAGTATAAAAAAGCACTATCTTATATATGCATATAACTATGAATCAGGTCATTACACACATTAGTGGCTGATGTGCAGTGTGGAATGTAAGAAAACTCTTCGCTAGGAACAACTATATTGAACATTGCAGGACAGCCATGATCTCTGACCACAATCATAAAATATCAGTAGCACACCCATGATCTTCTCCAAAATGCTCATAAGAAGTGGCTGGCCCATGTGAACCACTGATTAGATGTTGGGGAAAGGGAAAAAGGTTGTTAAGTAAAAAATAAGGAATGTATTTACTGGAAAATTGTATTGGTGTAGACTATGGAGTTGGTTATTCACATATTTAAAACAAATGAAATAGAGACAAAAAAGAGAGATAGAAGAAAGAGAAGAAAGAAAGAGAGGGAGGGAGGAAAAGAAGGAGAGAGGAGGCAGGAAAGGAGGGAGGGAGGAAGGAAGAAAGAAAAGAAAGAAAAAATGAAACTATATCAAATGGTGACTGGAAAGTCAATAATTTGAAAAAGTATGGTATATGACTACCACTCATCTGTCAGTTTGTTGTACTATGGCGGCTTGTATGTTACAGTGAGGCTGGAGGCTATGCCATCAGTATTTCAATTACTAGGAGAGTCACACATGTGGACAGGTTTCAACAGAGCTTCCAGACTAAGACAGACCTGGAAGAAGGAAGGGACCATCCTGTTCTCAAAGAAATGGCCAGTGAAAACCTTTTGAATAATAGTTAAACACTGTCTTATTATTACTTGAAAATGTTATGAATAGCCTGAAATATTGTCCTATATAGTGCCAGAAGATGAGACCCCAGGTCAGAATGCACTCAAAATACAACTGAGGAAAAGCTGCCTCCTCGGAGTAGAGTCAATCTTAATGATGTGAATGGAATAAAGCATTCAGGACCTCCATTTGCTGCTCTGGCATGACACAAAATGGTAAGAAACAGCTGAAAACCACTATTAACAACCAGAACATGGAATGTATGAAGTATGAATCTACAAAATTTGCAATTTGTCAAGAATGAAATGGAGCACATAAAGATCTATATCCTAGGCATTAAACAAAAACAACAACAACAAAAAAAAAACTCACTGCTGTCAAGTCGGATCTGACTCATAATGACCCCTCCTTTGGTTTCCTAGGTGGTATCACTACAGAAATAGATTGCCCAACTTTCCTTCCAAGGAATGGTGGGTGAGTTTGAACATCCAGCCTTCTAGTTAGCAGTCAAATGACTTAGGCATGGACTGGTTTTCACCATTTCGAATCAGATCACATATAATCTACTATGCCATGAATGATAAATTGAAGCAGAATGGTGTGGCATTCATCATCACAAAGAAAGCTTCAAAATCTATCCTGAAGTATAATGCTGTCAGTGGTAGGATAATATCCATACACCTACAAGAAAAAACAATTAAAACTACTATTATTCAAATTTCCACACCAACTACCAAAGAAAAAGATGAGGAAATTGAAGATTTTTAACCACTTTCTGCAATCTGAAATTGACCAAATATGCAAGAAAGATGTGTTGATTATTACTGGTGATTGGAATGAAACAGCTAAAAATAAAGAAGAATCACCAGTAGTTGGAAAATGTGGCATTGCTAATAGAAGTGACACTGGAGATCACATGATAGAATTTTGCAAGACTAGTGACTTATTCATTGCAAATAACTCTTTACAACTACATATACAGTGCTACACATGAGAACTTTGCCAGATGGAATACACAGAAATCAGATTGACTACATCTGTGGAAAGAGGTGATGGAGAAGCTCAATATCAAGGTGAGGAGCTGACTGGCACAGACCATCAGTTGCTCCTATGCAAATTCAAGTTCAAACTTGAGACAATTAAAACAAACCCAACAGAGCCAAAGTGTGACCTTGACTATATCCCTCTTGAATTTAGAGACAATCTAAAGAATAGATTTGATGATTTGAACACCAATGACCAAAAAACAGAGAAATCATAGGATGACATCAAGAACATCATCTATGAAGAAATCAAAACGTCACTAAAAAGACAGGGAAGGAAGAAAGGACTGAAATGGATGTCAGAAGAGACTCTGAAACTTGCCCTTGAATGGAGAGTAGCTAAAGCAAATAGAAGAAATGACAAGATAAAAGAGCTGAACAGAAGATATCAATGAACAGCTCAAGAAGACAAAATAAATTATTATAATGAAATGTGCAAAGACCTGGAGTTAGTAAACCAAAAGGGTAGAATATGCTCAGCATTTCTCAAGCTGAAAGAACTGAAGAAAAAATTCACGCCTCAAGTTGCAATACTGAAAGATTCTATGAGCAAAATATTGAATGATGCCAGAAATTTCAAAAGAAGATGGAAGGAATATACAGAGTCACTCTACCAAAAAGAATTGTTTGATGTTCATCCATTTCAGGAGGTGGCATATGATCAAGGACCAATGGTTTTGGAGGAAGAAGTAGAACCTGCACTGAGGGAACTGGCAATAAACAAGACTCCAGGAATTGACAGAATTCCCACTGAGATGTTTCAACAAATGGATGCTGTGGTGAGGCACTTACACAACTTTATCAAGAAATTTGGAAGACAGCTACCTGGCCAACTGAGTGGAAGAGATCTATATTTTTACTCATTCCAAAGATAGGTGATCCTATGGAATGTGGAAATTATCAAACAATATAAATAATATCACATACAAATAAAATCTTTCTGAACATAATTCAAAAATGGTTACAGCAGTATATTAATAGCAACTTCCACAAATGCAAATTGGATTTGGAAGAGCACATGGAATGAGGGATATCATTGCTGTTGTCGGAGGGATCTTGGCTGAAAGCAAAGGAGACAGAATAGTGCTTACTTATACTTAATTGACTATGCAAAAGCATTCAAATATGTGGACCATAACAAATTATGAATAACACTGAGAAGAAGGAGAATTCCAGAACACTTAATCTTGCACATAAAGAGCCTGTATATAGATCAAGATGTTTTCATTCAAACAGAACAAGGTGATACTGCATGGTTTAAAATTAGGAAGTGAGTGCCTGAGGGTTGAATTCTTTTACCATACTTTTTAAATCACAATAAATGGAGAAAAGATTGACGTTGTCAAAATTTCATATTACTTGATTCCACAATCAACCAAACAAAGCAGCAGTCAAGACATCAGACAACATATTGCACTGGTCAAATCTGCTGCAAAATATCTCTTTAAAGTGCTGAAGAGCAAAGATGTCTCTTTGAAGACTAAGGTGTAACTAACCCAAGCAATGGTGTTTTCAATCACCTTATATGCCTGTGAAAGCTGGACAGTGAATAAGGAAAATGGAAGAAGAGTTGATGCTTAAGAGTTGTGGTGTTGGCAAAGACTACTGAAAGTACCATGGGCTGCCAGAAGAACTAACAAATCTGTCCTGAAAAAAGAGCAGCCAGAATGCTTCTTGGAAGTGAGAATGGCCAGACTTCATCTCACCTACTTTGGTCATGTTGTCAGAAGGCACCATTCCCTGGAGAAGGATATCATGGTTGGTAAAATGGAGTGTCAACAAAAAATGGGAAGGGCTTCAACATGATGAATGGACACAGTGGCTGAAAGAATGGGCTCAGGTATAGCAAGGATTGTAAGGCTAGCACAGGACCAGGCAGTGTTTCGTTTGATATTATTATCAACGTGGGGTCACAATGAGTCAGAGCCAACTTAATGGCACTTGACGACAACAACATACTGGGCAAATAATCTGAGAAGCTGCACTACATGAAGAAGAGCATGGCACCAGGATTGGAGGAAAAATCATTAACAACCTGTGATATGCAGATGACACAACTTTGAGTGCTGAAAGTGACGATGACTTGAACCATTTACTGATGAAGGTCAAAGACTACAATATGCAATATAGATTACACCTCAGCATAAAGAAAATAAAAATACCTCACAACTGGACCAATAAGCAGCATCATAATAAATGGAGAAAATCTTGACATTGTCAAAGATTTCATATTACTTGATTCCATAATCAACACCAATGGAAGCAGCAATCAAAAATTAGATGACATATTGCTCTGGAGCAAATCCACTGCAAAAGTACTCTTTAAAATGCTGAGGAGCAAAGATGTCTCTTTGAAAACTAACTTTAGCCTAACCCAAGCCATGATATTTTCAAATGCCTCATATGGATGTGAAATCTGGACAATGAATAAGGAAGACAGAAGAAGAGTTCATGCTTTTGAGTTGTGTTGGTAAAGAATACTGAATGTATTATGGACTGCCAAAAGAACCAACAAATCTTTCCTGGAAGAAGTGCAGCTAGAATGCTCCTTGGAAGTGAGAATGGCCAGGCTTAGTCTCACTTACTTTGGTCATGTCATCAGAAGGAACCATTCTCTAGAGAAGGAAATCATGCTTGGTAAACAGGATGGTCAATGAAAAAGGAAAAGGACTTCAATGAGAAGGATTGATAAAGTGACTGCAATGATGGGCTCAGGTATAGCAAGGATTGTGAGGCTGGCACAGGACAGGGCAGTGTTTCATTCTGTTTTACATAGGGTTACCATGTGTCCAAGCTGACTTGATGCCACCTAACAACAACATGGTATATGAAAAGGATTCATGAAGTGGCACACATTGTTAAGCACATAGTTACTAGCAAGAAGCTCTGATGGTACAGTGCATAAGACATTTTGCTGCTAACCAAACGTGCCAGCCCTCAGTGGGAGGAAAATGAGGCAAAGTACTTCTGTAAAGATTTGCAGTATTGGAAACCCAATGAAGGTGACTATGAGTCAGAATCAACTCAATGACAGTGACTTTGTCTTTTGGGTTTGGACTACTAGCATAAAAGTTGGCAGTTTGAATCCACCCAGTGGTGCTTTAGAAGACAAGCCTGATGATATGCTTCTGAAAACTGAAAGCTTATACCCTTGAAAAGCCTAAGGAGCAATTCTACTCTGTGTAAATGGAGTCACCACAATTTAGAGTTGACTCTAGGGCAATTAATGACATCATTAAACGGCAGTAATAAGAGAGGGGAAATATTGACACTGGGATGTTTCTTACTCATGTTATTTTGGAAGTGGATTAGATGTGAGTGGAACAAAGGGGCACAGTTATTTATCTATCAAGCAGAGTTGATGTAGCTAAATATAATAGTGATCCAATGTTATTAAAAATAACAAGAAATAAAATAAAAATGAAACAAGGGAGTAAATCTAGACTTGCACTCACAGTCTGCTGATGAGAAACTTTTAGCTAAAATATGCATTGGGATTATGCTTCAATGTCAATAGCTAGTTCCAGTTTTCTTACTTCAATTTGGGATCTCTGTTGGCATAATCCCTAAAGCATTTGACTACTAACCAGAAGGCTGGCATTTCAAACCCACCAGCCACTCCTCAGGAGGAAGATTGAGCAATCTACTTCCATAGAGATCTTGCCTCAGAAACCCATAGAGGAGTCATTATGAGTAGAATCAACTCAAGGCACTGAGGATGATTTGTTGGGTGGTTATTAACAGACACTCAATTATTTAGAAATCCACTCAATTAAAATATTTGCTTTCAGCAGTTCCAGTAAGATGGTGGAATAGGCAGACAAACTACAGAGACCCTCTTCAACAAAGAAAAGAGAAACCAATTAACACAGATACAGAAGATAATCCTTGAGCTCTGAGCTTTGAAAGGAAAGATATAGAAGTGGACTAAACTCCAACTGATAGAAGAACTTGCATGAAAAAATCAAAACAGGAGATATACAGAGTTCCATACTGTCAGCGATTTTGATGGCATGGACAGCTTGAATATTGCCAAGTGGTGTTAGAACCTAAGAATTAACCTAAAAATCACCCCTGCTAGTCTTCAGCTTCACAGAGAACTGCACTGGTGGCTGCTGAATAAAAGAGGAATCAGCAAAGAGGGAGATGGACTGAGCTGTGGACTTTTGGCTATCTGTAAGGTGCAGCCATTTTTAATGTTTACAAGTGTTTCAACCAATTTGGATATTTAAACTGAGAGCATTCTCTCAGATTCCAGGGACCTAAGAATAGGCTACACTTGCCAGGGACCAAAACTGCATACCGAACGCTGAGGACAGGAAAGGTGCAATATTCCCTTTGTTACTCTTGTATCCCACACCCTCTTGGTGAATGGAGGTATGGTAGTCCCTCACTCCCACCCACTTTCTGGGCTGGCAGTAATTCCATCACAGTCTGTGTGTGCTCTGACAGAGCTTGGGTGACCTGCCTTGCCCCGTCAAGAATTTTTTTTTTTTTTTTCCTTTAGCTTGCTTGTTTTTGTCTGCTTTTAAATTATTATTATTTCATCATTTTTATTATTATTATTTCTTCTTCTCTTCCCAGGTTCTAGTTTTTGACCTTTTCTCTCTTCCTTTTTCCCATTTTTTTCTTTCTTGTGGTTCTCTCCATTCCTTGTTTTTTCCTTTTGCATATTTCCCATTTTTTTTCCTCCATTATTCTCCTACTCTACCTCTTTTCTCTTATTCCTTCCCCAGATATTGCATTTCACTCCCTTTTCTATTCATATTTCTTTTGGCTTTTTAAAGTATTTCTTTAAATATTTTCTCTTATTTATTGCCTTTCCTTTTTTTTTCTCTCTCTTTTTGGTGATTATTCCTGTGTGTTTGTACAGTGTGTGCTTTTTTCATACTTTTGTTTTCACTTTGCATGTGTGTGTGATTTTTTGACTTTTCTGTTTTTGTTTTTGTCTGTGTGGGAGATAGCAACCATGCCTGTACAACCAAATCACACCCACACCTCCTGCAGTTCCACTTACTGAGTGAGGGCCACCAAGTCCTTCTGCACCAAATGGCCAATAATACATGACCACCAATAAGAGCCTGACTCACCCTTAACTCCTCTTCACAAATAGTTAACAGAGATCTGTGCAGCCACTCTCATTACCACACCCACCAAGAGACAGGTGGTGAGTGCATAAGTGCTGCCAACTAGCAAATAGAGGAACACAGTACCTTCTTACTCAGATACATCCAAAAACAACAAAGAAAATGAAAATATTGAGCAAATCCCTCAAACATAAAATCACCAAATATAACTAGAACAAAGCCACAATGTCTCAGAGAAAACAGACCATCACAGTTCATACAAAGAAGCAAGATAAAGTGGGAGAAACAAGGGAGTAGGATACAGACTCAAAACACCTCCCTGAGGAAGAAGCATCATTGGAACTCCCTGATAAGGAATTCAAAAGAATTATACTTTATTATACTTAGGTACCTTCAACAGATTGAGAGACAGATCAAGGAAAGCATTGACAAAATTAAGGAAAATACAAAAAAACAAACAAACAAACAAAAAACAACCTAGAACAATTTCAGAAGAAAATACAAGAATAAAAGTACAAAATAAATGAAAAATTAGAAATGATACAAAATCTACAGATAGAATTCCAGAAGATTAATACTAAACTTTCAGAAATAGATAACACATTGGAAGGGCAAATGAGTAGAATTGAATCAATGAGAGGCAGAATTAATGAGATTGAAGAAAAATACCTAAATACATCTTTGGAAAGGGATCAATCAGAAAAAAGTCGAAACAAAATGAAGAAAACCTAAGGTTCCTGTAGGATACCATCAAAAGGAATAATCTAGGTATAATTGGAATTCCAGAACAGGAAGAGACACATAAAACCATGGAGAAAATTGTCCAAGGTTTGTTGGAAGAGAATTTCTCTGACATGATGAAAGATGAGAATACATACATTTAGGAAGTCAAAAGAAGCCCAAACAGGATAAACCTCAAAAGAAAATCACCAAGACACATCATCATCAATCTCACTCAAACCAAAGACAAGAAAGAATCATGAAAGCAGCATGTGAAAAAAGAAAACTTATCTACAAAGGGGAATCAATAAAACTAAGCAATAATTTCTCAGCAGAAAACGTGCAGGCAAGAAGGTAATGGGATGGTATATATAAAACCCTAAAAGAGAAAATTTTCCAACCAAGTATTATATACACAGCATAATTATCTGTCAAATATGATGGGGAAATTAGGAGATTTCCAGATAAGAAGAAATTAAGGGACTTTATTAAAACCAGACAAACCTTTCAAGAGATACTAAAGGGAGTCCTTTGAAAAGAGAACCAATAATAGTAAACAACAATTGACAATTAATACACATAATGACATAACCCAGAAACCAATAAAGTTATGGAATTATCCAAAGTAAAATAAGCTTGTTGTTGTTGTTATGTGCCCTTGAGTCGGACCGACTCATAGCGACCCCTCTTTGGGTTTCCGAGGCAGTATCACTACAGAAGTAGATTGCCCAACCTTCTTTCCAAGGAGTGGCTAGTGGGTTTGAAACGCCAGCCTTCTGGTTAGCAGTCAAGTGCCTTAGGCACTACGTTACCAGAGCTCCATGGATGAGACTCTTAGAGGGCTGAGTCGAGAAAGAGACGACCCAGCTCTCTGGTGGGCTGGAACCGACAACATTGTGTGTGGCGGGTAACTGTCTTATGCCTGAGGCCAATCCCTAGGGCCGGTAATAGATTGCTGCATCTTCCATCTGAGGAGTGGCTGGGGGGTTTGAACTGCCAGCCTTCTGGTTAGCAGTCAAGTGCCTTAGGCACTATGCTACCAGAGCTACTCAAAATAAGTTTACAAGACTGTAAAAAGTGAAGGAGCAACATCAATTGGCAAATGAGAATAACTACAAAAGGAAAAAAGGGAAAAAAATAGCATAGTTCCAGAACTCCTGAATGGTGAGGAAGTCAAGATAGAGTGGACTGTTCTACACTCAGGGAGAAAAATATAAATCACAGGGTAATCTCAACGAAAAATATTCAACCTTCATATTACAATAAAAAAGAGGAGAAACACAAATATTTAGCAAATACTAAAACAATAGCAACAAAGGAAGTGATAACATGATTCATAAACAAAAGGAGCTCAGCACAAAAATATTATACAGAACAAACAACCCAGGAACACCAAGGAAAAACATAACAAAATGACAGTAACAAATTCATACTTATTGATAATTACAATGAATGTAAATGGATTAAATGCACCACTCAGAGATGGAGAGTTGCAGAATTAACAAGATAACATAACCCGTCGACATACTGTCTACAAGATACATCTTAGAGACAAAGACAAACAGACTATAAATCAAAAGTCGGAAAAAGATAATCAAGCAAATGGCAACCAAAAAAGAGCAGGAGTGGCAATACTAATTTCTGATAAAACTGATTTTAAGACAAAAACCACCATAAGTGGAAAGGAAGGACATTATATAATGATTAAAGGATCAATTGAAAAAGAAGATATAACCATGATAAATATCTATCAACCCAATGAAAGAACCCCAAAATACATAAATCAGAGTTTTACAGAATTGCAAAGACAAATAGATGACTCCACAGTCATAGCTGGAGACTTTAATACACCACTTTCAATGAAAGATAGAACAGAAAATAAACTAAACAAAGATGCTTTCCCAAAACCTTTTGAGTTAGGATTATGCATGATACATAACTGTATATAGAGAGCTAGGTATATAGGAAATATTTTCTTTTCTAGTTTAGGATCAACTTCTTTCTCTCTAATTACTAGAATGGAAATTTAAGACTCCATCCAAAGCAAGTCATTTTGAAACCACAAGGTGACCAAGCCTGAAAAAAGACAGAAAATGGGTACATTGATGATAATGTTATGGGAAAAAAATCAACCCTTTAAAATTTGGATAAGATGAATATTTCCTCATTTCTCTTATATGAAAAGAAACACAATTCATATATTATTTAAATACTCAAAGTAGATTGTTCATTAACAATAATCATGCAAATACTATTTAAATGATTCCAGAGAGCTCACTCCTTTCTTTCATAGTGAGTATTACATTTGACTATCTTCATACGCTGTGTTGATTTGAAATCCACAATAATAATATCAAAGCATAATTTTCTGCCATGTGGAACAATTCAAAATATCTGTATGTTTTCTAACATACAGACAAAGAATTTCCTCTTTGTGTTTAATTTATCTAATTGTTTTTCATAATGTTATACTCGAGTTTATTTTTCTGTGATCCAGGCTTGTATGCATTGTTAATTACCAGAAGCTAATTTCTAGGAATCATCCTTTCAATTTCTTAATAATTTATTTACACTTCTGGTGACAATTAGGACCAAATTTATTTAAACATAACTTCCCAAATCTCATCATTCTTTAAAATCAGAATATTTATACATCTCTATTTTAATTAAGCATTTATCTTTCTTTGTCATTTCCCCAATTTTGTTTTAAATGTAGATCCACCAAAACACTTCTATAATTGTTTTGGATTACAAGCCATAATAAACATTTCACTCAGGTGGTGTAGTGCCTAAGGCATTTGACTGCTAACCAGAAGACTGGCAGTTCAATCCCACCAGCTACTCCTCATAAGGAAGATTGGGAAATCTACTTCCATAGGTGGTACTGCCTCAGAAACCCAAGGATGGGTCACTATGAGCCAGATCTGGCTCAACGGCAGTGAGCTTGGTTTTGTTACATGCTGTTTACAACTGTTTTAGCTTAATGAATCCCAGTGCTCTCTAATCTGTATCTGTTCTTTTCTTTAAAATTTGAAGATGATTCACCTTGTTGGATGATAAGCAAAATGAAATTAAGCAAATAACTTTGAGTTTCTGATGGTTGATGATATTATATTTGTCTAAATTGCTCTGATTTATCTCTAGCACTGAACACATTTGAATGAAGTTCTTCCTTTTACCATTTTATAAAACTTAGCCATTTTGGACTTGAAGATTTCTGGTACTCTGTGCATTTATCTTATTCATCTTTCCATGTTAAACAACTGATTCATTTCTGGCATTATTTCAAAATAGTTTAGTACTCATTGTGACACTGGTTTGAATCATACATCACTAATAGTATACATTTTTTTTTTAGTTTGTAATTATTGTCTTTTACAAAAATATTTTTTATAATTTTCATTTTATTTTAACATTTAGTATATTAGGAATCATTTTCTTTACCTCTTTATATTGCCATAAAATTTTGTAGTATTTATTCAACTTCCTGTTGAAAAACTAGCAACCAAGACTGGATAAAATATTGTTGTTTTATGAGTTAACTGTGCTTCTAATACAGTATTCTCACCTCAAAATTCTCTCTCTCTAAATATA
>NW_006922302.1:766712-776220 GCF_000298275.1 Orycteropus afer afer | reverse complement strand
CCCAATATATGGGAGCTCTGGTGGCATAGTACTTCAGGCATTTGACTCTTAACCAACTAATTTGACTGATGGTTCAAATCTACCAGCCCCTCCTTGGAAAGAAGACTGGGCAATCTAATTCCGTAGAGATATGGCCTTGGAAACCTCAGGACTGACTCGATGGTAGTGAGTTTGCTTTTTATTTTTATTTTTTATACTATATATAAAATAGGAACTCTGGTGGCATAGTGCCTAAGGCATTTGAATGCTAACCAGAAGGCTGGTGGTTCAAACTCACCAGCTGCTCCTCAGAAGAAATGGAGCTCTTGTGGCATAATGCTTAAGGCATTTGATGGCTAACCAGAAGGTTGGCAATTAAAACCCACAAGCAGCTCCACAGAAGAAAGATGGGGCAATCTACTTCAGTAAAGATTACCACCTCGGAAGCTCAACTAGATGGCAGTGATTTTTTTTTTTTCATTTATATATGAAATACTATATATAATTATATATATATATATATATATAATTATACATATACATAAATTATATAGAGAGACAGAGAGATAAGGGGAGATAGACATAATTATGGCATTAAAATTTCACTGAAATAGTGAAAACAAAATAATAGATATGCTGTTGAAGATACTTTTTTGAAAATTCTCAATCAAAAATATATGTGTTTGTGTAATATTGTATCACATGTAGCACAATTCGACTCTGACACACATTGGACTGTCGTGATTTATAATTGACTCAACAGCGACTGGAACTCCTTTAAATACCCAGTGACATCCAAACATCTTAGTCAAATTGCTTTTGGTGGCAAGTATCAGAACTTCACCTTAACATTTTTAGCACAAAAGGAAATTATGTTACAACAATGAGCGAGGATTTGGTATGTGTATTTTTATCATTCAATAATAATAATAATAATAAGGAGAATCAGCCAGGAAGTAAGTATAGCCTCGTGACAGTCAGAAAGTGGCTCTGTTGCTCTCACTGCCTCTCTAAGAAGGCCTGGTCTTTTGCTTTCCCTTCATTGTTCTCTTCCCTGTTCAGAACCAAAATGACTACCTTAGAGCCAGTTCAGCATTATTCTAAGCCAAGCATTAGAGAGACCAGCAAGTGCAGTGGTTTCCAAACCCTTGCAATTCATCAGAATCAGCTGGAGAGCTTTTAAAATTATAGAATCCTAAACCTCATATTGAATTTCTGAATGTATGTTTGTGGATGGAACCCAGAAACTTTATTTTTCAGAAGCTCGCACAGGTGATCTTGATGCAACATATCTAAATTGCATTCCATATTCTCAGTATGTAATATCTATCTGGACCACACATGGTTTAGGAGCCATGGCTAGAGTGGCAGGAACCTGGGAAACATGAGAAAGTGGCCACCCAGGGCCTCTGCGGCTCTAAACAGGACTCTTACACAAGTTAGGAAAAAGTGATCCTGGTGGTCGAAAGAGAAAAAAAAGACACCTTTCTGGGTAAATCACCCTTCTACTACTTTACCAGCAGGTTCGGCACTTGTTCATTGGGGGGCGGGGGGGGAACAAGTATTCATCACTGGAGTTTAACTTTTACCTGCCCTCTGACAGGTAACACACCTTGATTTCTATGGCAATGGGCAATTCTCAGAGGAGAATATGGGCTGGGAAGACTCTAAATGGTCTCTTTCGTTCATCAAATGTCTGCTGTTTGATGAATATGTTACTAGCATATATTTAAGAAGCCCTGATGTTGCAGTGCCTACGATATTTGACTGCTAACCAGAAGGTTGGCAGTTCAAACCCACTAGCTGCTCCACAGAAGAAAGATGGAACAATCTACTTACACGAGATTTACCTCATCAGAAACCCGATGGGACTCAATATGAGTTAGAATGGACTCCATGGCAGTGAGTTTAAAGTTTTTGGTCCTGGGCTAGTGGATGAGAGTTGAAAAGATGGGGATGTCAATCTGCTTCCCCAAAGATTTACAGACTTGGAAACCCAATCAGAGTTGCTGTGAGTTGGAATCCAGTGGATGGCAGTGGGTTAGTGGGTATAATGTAATTAATTGCCTTCTTTCTAATAGTATCACACATGGGGGAAACTGATATATTAAGTACTGTCCTTTGTTAAGGTTTTGGCATATATTTACATGGAATCAAGATAATTCCTGGGGTCTAAATAATTAAAATTGTACATCAGTATTAGTAGAATTCTCAGGCAAAATTATCCAAAACATATAAAATATACTTTGTATTTGTGAAGAAAATGTATTTCATGAGAAAGTCTTCTCTAAAAGGTTGCTAAACAAGGGAATTGTATGTTTTATTTCTGAAAAAGATCTTTAGCTGGGGTAACTTAAGTTTGGAGGAAATGAAAGGAAGTTGGTGGCTTCTGGTGACAGAATACCTTAGGTAGGGAGGAGGGAGAACCCCTGTGACTTATGATGTAGTGGAATTTTCATTCACTATTTTTATTCAAAAATTCTAGCATGTACTCTCTATGATGAGTGAACCCAAGCAGATAAAATCTTCCTCTCAAAAAGAGGACTGGTAGTGAATAATTCACTAGGGAACACATAGGGTAGAGCTCTCCAGCATGAAGACAGGGAGTCAGTGGTATCACTAGGGTTGGCATCACTCAGTGCAGTAATTCATTGGGTTACACTCCACCATGGACCTCCTCCCATAACAGACCACACAGAATCCTTAGTAATATATTATATATAACATATATATAAATATATATTATATATGTATATGTATTTTAACATTTGAAAGATTATTCAATATTATATCTCCAACAGTTGAAATAGTTATAAACCAAGTTATCATTAAGAGAAATAGTGATATAAAATTGCCTTCTAGTCCCAAGATTCCACATATTTAAAAAAATGAAAAACAGGGAGGGTGGGATATACATTTTTTTTATATTTCTTCAGTGTATACTCAGTTACAGCATTCATCATGATGACTAAGTTAGACTTGATAAAAACATCCTAAGTTATATTACTAATACAAAAATTATGTCAGTTAATAATGTTTTCTTCCCTTAACCATTAGAAAGCATAACCAGTACTGCTTAAACCAATAGTGGCTTATGTTTATTACACATCAATAAGATGAAAAGTAGTTTTGGTTCAGTCATTCAAAGGTGGAATCAAAGACAGTATTTCTCTCTATCTTTCTACCACAATGACCTTATCTTTGGTTTTCTATCATCAAATTTGTCACTCTCTTAGTTTCCTAAGTGCTGATGTAATAGAAATACTATACATGGATAGGTTTATAGGAAAAAAAAAAATATTTTCTCATAGTTGAGTCTGGTAGAAGTCTGAATTGAATGTTCTGGATGTAGGAGAAACTTCTTTCTCTGTTTTCCCTGGGAAAGGATCCTTGTCTCTTTCAGTTGATATAGCCTTGACATTCCTCAATTCCTTGATAATCTTCAAATGAAATCTTGTTAGGTGCCTTGGAGTTGGTTCTGACACATAGTGACTCTATGTACAACAGAACAAAATACTGCCTGATCTTGTGCCATCCTCCCAATTGTTGCTATGCTTGAGCCCATTGTTGCTGTCACTGTATCAGTCTATCTCATTGAGGTGAAACTTTACTGGGCATGATGTCCTGCTCTAGGAGTGGGCTCTCTTGATAAAATTGGAGATTTTTACCAACTTCTGCAGTCTGAAATTGATCAATGTTCAACTATTTCAGGAGGTAATATACCATTATGAGCCAATGGCATTGAAGGAAGAAGTCCAAGCTGCACTGAAAATATTGGGAAAAACAAACATGAATTTATGGAATATCTATTGAAATGTTCCAACAAATGGATGAAGTGCTGGCAGTGCTCAGCAGTCTATGACAAGAAATTTGGAAGACAGATACCTGGTCAACCAGCCAGAGGCACTCTATATTTGTGACCATTCCAAAGAAAGATGATAGAAACAAATGTGGAAAATATTGAATAATATCATTAATATCACAGGTAAGTAAAATTTTACTGAAGATAATTCAAAATATTTGTAGCAGTACATCAACAGAAAACTGCCAGAAATTCAAGTCAGATTCACAAGAAAACATGCAACAAAAGCTATCATTATTGATGTCAGATGGATCTTGGCTGAAAACAGAGAAAACTGGAAATATGCTTACCTGGTTTTATTGAGTTTGCAAAGACATTTGACTGCATGAATCATTACAAATTATAAATACCATTGTGATGAATGGGTATTCCATTCTAGAACACTTAATTGTGCTCAAATGGAACCTGCCCAGAGATCAAGAGGTAGTCTTTGAGCAGAACAAGGGGATATTGCATGCTTAAACTCAGGAAATATGTGCATAAATGATTGTATTATTTCACCATAATTATTCTGTATGCATGGTAAGTAAATAGTCCCTCAAAGCTGGAATATATAAAGATGAATGTGTCATCAGGTTTGGAGCAGGAATTCTTAACAACCATGGCACGACCTTACTTGCCAAAAGTGAGGAAGGCTTGAAGCAGTCTTATTGATGAAGTCTTATTGTTGAAGATTAAAGACTACAATTTTGGCATGTACTACACATCAACCTAAAGAAAATAAATCTTCACAAGTGGACCAATAAGCAACATCATGATAAATGGAGAAAATATTAAAGTTGCCAAGGATATCATTTCACTTGGATCTGCAGTCAATGTCTATTGAAGCAGCAATGTTGTTGTTGTTGTTGTTTGCCATCGAGTCGGCCCCGACTCATAGCGACCCCTCCTTGGGTTTCCGAGGCAGTATCACTACAGAAGTAGGATTGCACAACCTTCCTTCCGAGGAGTGGCTGGTGGGTTTGAACCGCCAGCCGTCTGGTTAGCAGGCAAGTGTCTTAGCCACTATGCTACCAGAGCTCCCCCATTGAAGCAGCAATAGAGAAATCAAATAGCATATTGCATTGGGCAAATCTGCTGCAAAATACATCTTTAAGATGTTAAAAAGTAAAGATGTTACTTGGAAGACTAAGGTTCTGACCCAAGCTATGGTGTTTTAAATTGCCTTAACTGCATGCAAAAGCTACACAATAAATAAGATAAGCCAAATAAGTACTGATGTTTTTGAATTATGTTTTTGGAGAAGAATAATAATTATAACATGGATTGCCAGAAGAACAAACAAGTCCATCTTGGAAGAAATACAGCCAGAATGCTTCATAGAAACAAGGTTGGTGAAACTTCATCTCATGTACTTAGAGCATGTTGTGAAAGGATTCTATCTTCCTCCATTTGTGCTTCCTCTGTGTCTGTTCTTTTTATTACTCAGAAGTGATTAGGTTTAGGATACAGGTATGAGCTCATACCATAACATTGCATCTAATAAAATATTACATTGCATTACAGAAGGTGATTTAATTTCATTATTAGTGGTTAGGATTCCAACACATATATTTCTTGGACAGAATTTAATACCTAAGAGTAATGTGATGGTTAAAATGTGCTTGCCATTGTAACATAATCTGTGCAGACAACCAATTTTGTATGCATTACATAAATGCCCATGGTGTATATTTTTTTGTATCCAGTATTAGGAACAGCATTTCATAAAAACATTATCATAAAAATGTCACCAGTTTATTTCTTGTGATTTATTTTTCACAAATAGTGTATATTAGTCTAAAGAATAGCCTCAATTATTATGATTCATGATACTATTTTATAGAAATAGAAATATATCTATATATCTATGTATCTATAGATATAGATATAGATATATACACACACACACACACACCCCAAATTAAAGCTTTTGAGTTCATTCAGACTCATAGTGAGCCCCTTTGGGTTTCAGAGGCAGTAAATCTTTACAGAAGTAGATTGCCCAGTCTTCCTTCTGTGGAATGGCTGTCAGGTGTGAACACCCAACCTTCTAGTTAGTAGTCAAATCCCTTAAGCAATATGCCACCAGAGCTCCATACATATAAACATATATGGGAACTCTCGTGGCATAGTGCCTAAGGTATTTGACTGCTACCAGAAGGCTGGAGATTCAAGGTTCAAACCCACCAGCCACTCCTCAGAAGGAAGATTGGGTGATTTACTTCTACAGAGATACCACCTTGCAAACCCAAGGAGGGGCCTCTATGAGTTGAATCAACTCATGTATATATGGATTTTCATAAAGATAAAAATTGTACAGGTTTAGAAAAATAGAAAATAATATTACTTTCCTGTGTATTTATTGGGAGCTAAGTTTTCATATATATTCTACAACATATCAAAAAATCAAAAGCAAACTCACTGCCATTCAATCAACTCCAACTCATAGCGACTAGTAGATTGTCCCATCTTCCTTCTATGGAGAAGTAGGTGGGTTTGAACCACCAATCTTCTGGTTAGCAATTGAATGCCTTAGGCACAGCATCACCAGATCTCTTCCACAACATAGTGCAAGAAAAAACTCAGATTTGATTCTTGCAAATGTCTCTTACATAGTATATATTTGCATATTGTTTATTTTTATATTTTCATCAATATATTTCAATTTTGTCTTAAAAACTTAGAATTGTAATTACAATGCTACTAAATGTAGTTACTAAAGATTTCATCAAACATACATTTAAATTTTAATTCAAATGTATTGTTACACTTGTATGCTTTATTTAGAAACAATATATTGATATTGTTTTGGGGTTAATAAAGTGTATAGTCTTGTCTTCAGAGATAGCTTCCTAAATCAACTATTTAGACCTATTTCACAAATTATTTACAACCTCTAAATAAATTAAAGCATATTAAAAGCTTTTTTGACAAAGAAAGTGTAGTTGCTCATTATTTGTTAGGCAATAATTTCTAATATGCAAAGATTTATCACCTGTTTGGAAATCAACTGACATAGTAAAAAAATTAGAAAGTAGTCTTAAATAAACTATTATAATTTAATAAAAAAAGATCACTACATGTTGAATACTGTGGAAGAAGCTATAAATTAATTGTATCTAAAGATATGTAAGCAAGTTAAAAATTAACTGTAATAAATTTTAATCCATTATTGATGTTCCCCTTCTATAAAATATTTTTTATTAACTATGGTCTCAGAAAATAAATAATAATAATAATTTAAACATTAGGACCATTAAACATGATTAGGAAGCTAACTCTGCAACTAAAGCATTTATGTCACCTAGTATTTTGAAAACACCTTAATAGAAATCATTTCCCAAGAGTAATCCAGGCAGTAAGTAGGGCACAATTTTCTCATGGGATCCAAGTGAGAATTGGAAAACCTAATAGAAATCTGAATATGGACACTGTTAAAAGGTCTAGTGTTTTATAATACTATGCTTTGTCATTCTGGCAGACTATACTAAGTAATAGAATAGTTTATTGAAGTCAAAGTAATATTTCTGTAATTGCCCATGGCTATGCAGTAGCTTATGGCATGGATTCAAATATGTTATTTCACTTATTGTCACATGAACATTTGTTTTCCCAAATAATGAATTTTCTACATAGCACATTGAAGATACATTATTGCCTGAAAACATTTACAGAATTAAAGTAAAAGAAGCATGGCTTTATTTTGCCTTCTGAGAGAAAAGACTACTAAAGTGTATGAATTTCTGTTAGAAAATGAAAACTTAAGAGTAAGTAAAATACAGTCCAGAGTTCAAATGCCATTTAAAAACAAGGGTTATTAGAGGTTAGTTCAAATATCACTTACTCTCACATTGTAAATTTCCACAAGAGAGACTGAATTGTGGTAGATATTCTCAATGGTAATGTAGAAGTTAATTTGTTAAGATTTTCCTTTGGGATTTAAAAGCAAAGATGATCTAGTTGGCTGGACTGTTCCTTGTTCTTGAAAGCTTTGGGAGTCTGACATAAGTTAAGAAAGTTGTTGTTGTTATGTGCCATCCAGTTGGACCCGACTCATAGCACCCTTTCTTTGGGTTTCCAAGGTGGTATCACGATGGAAGTGGATTGTCCCCCCTTCCATCTGAGGAGTGGCTGGTGGGTTTGAACCACCAGGCTTCTGGTTAGAAGTCAAATGCCTAAGGCACTACACTACCAGAGCTTAACAAAGTTAAAAACTCTTACCTAATTTTCTAATTCCAAAAACAAGCTGGAAGAATATAGACTATAGAACAGCTTCTCTCTGTCTCTGTCTGTCTGTGTGTCTCTCTCTCTCAAACACACACACACACACACACACTCTTCCAAATGCTGTTACAAGCTTAAATTCCAAAAGAGTCTGCCTTATTTCACCTTGTCCACAACCCTGATTTAAAGCATCATCTTCATTAACACATGAATCAACATGCATATCTCCATCCAAGGCTCTCAGGTAGAGGACAGCAGTGATAAGACATAGTTGACGATGTACAAGAACATAAATTCTAAACCAGAAGGATAACTGCAAGAGCAAAAAAAGGAAAGCCAGATCTGGAAGCAAGAATATGGAACTAGGAAAACACATACACCAAATGAAGGCCAAGTATAAGAGCTGTGTAAGAAAAAAGAATGACACTGAAAACAATAGCAGTGCCCTGAAATGAGAGCCAGATTGTTTTTAGAGTAAGAAGCTGAAGATAACATTTAGAGAATTATATAATTATTTTAAGAGTTTGCTGATGATGCACCAGGAATTCCAAAGATTTCAGGAGTTGAGGAAAGGTCTGAGAAAGGTCACAATTTTGGATTTTAAAACTTTATAAGGATTTGTTGTTGTTGTTGTTGTTATGTATTGTTGAGTCGGACCCTTGGTTTCCAAGGTGGTTTCACTACAGAAGTCAATTTCCCAGCCTTCCTTCCAAGGATTGGCTGGTGGGTTTGAACCCCCAGCCTTCTGGTTAGCAGTCAAATGCCTTAGGCACTATGCTACTAGAGATGATAGGTAATTAGGTTGATGAAAAGCTTTGGTTGAGATGCAAGAATTCTGCCTACATGATCACTAAAAAAGAGAAGTCCTCTTGAATTCTTTTCTTCACATTCTGTTCCATGAATCTGACAATTTATATGCTTTGCAATTATAATTTTCTATCTCATCTGCTTTTTTAAAAAAATTATTTTCTATTTGTATTAGAAAAAGGATAAATTGAACTTATTCCATTAATCCCTTATGTATACACATACCAATTCTCATGACAAATAGAAATCTAGTTTGCCTTGAACAGTTTCATTGTCATATCCTTCTTTTGGACCTGAGAGTGTCTTGGGATGCTACCAATTCTCTAGTACCAGCATGATTTATTTATAAGGATGATTTTTGGGTTGTATATGAGCATGTCCAGAAAAAGCCTATTCATGGAGCTAAAACTATCCACCACTGTCAGCTAATAATTATTCTTTGTAATGGAAAATAAATGGTACTATGATTATTTTCTATTGCCCTAAAGCATATGCTCTACAAGCGGTATTTCCATTCCTTGAATATAGACTGCAAATCTGAGACATCAGATATTTTCCAAAATATTCATATTTTCTGTAATAAAACTATTTTTTATTTGCTTAGAAATCACATTTGTAACTATCTATCTATCTATCTATCTATCTATATATATA
>NW_006922302.1:753627-766458 GCF_000298275.1 Orycteropus afer afer | reverse complement strand
AGAGGTAGGAAATGTTTATTTTTCTTCAGAAATATTTACTCTTTTAATTCTAAGGTGATAGATACAGCATGATGCATTTACATTTCAAAGAAGGATAAAACACAGACAGACACATTTTTGCTCTAATGGGTTATATCTATGGATTATCCATTTTTTCTCCCACAAAAGATTTGTTTTCTTCTCAAAAAATGAGGTCTTGGAGAAGGAAAGGAAAGGAATAACTGCTATGCCGTGGTTCATATAAAAGATCCAATCTGAGTGTTCTTGTGAGGAGTTCCAGTAAGACGGTGCAATAGGCCGAAAGACTGCACAGACCCTCTTCAACAAGGAAAAGGGGAACCAATTAACACAGATACAGAAGATAATCCTGGACCCCTGACACTTGAAGATAAGGATATAGAAGTGGACTAAACTCCAACTAGCAGAAGAATTTGCATGAAAACACCAAAAAGGAAGACATACAGAGCTGCTGTCTGGCAGCAAACCTGACGGCACAGATGCTTAGGTATTCCTGAGTGGTGGTAGGACCTAAGAATGAACCTACAAATTGGCCCTGCTAGCCAGGGACTGCATTGAGGACTGTTCTTGTCACTGGGGAATAAAAGGGGAAGCAACAAAGAAGAAGGTGGGCTGAGCTGTGGACTTTTGTCTTTCTGGAGGGCACAGTCATTTTGAATGTTTACAAGTGGCTTGACCATTTTGTATATTTTTAGTGGCAACATTCTCCCAGATTCTAGGGACTTAAGAACAGGCTCCACTTGCCAGGAACCCTGAGAACATTCCTGACCCCGATAACTGGAAAAGTGTGACATTCCCCTTGTGGCTCTTATACCTCATGCCCTCTTGGTGAACAGGGGTGTGGCCATCCCTCGCTCCCACCCACTTTCTGGGCCAGCAGGAATTCCATCCAAATCTGTGTGCTCTGTACGGAGCCTGGGAGCCTTGCCCTGCGCTGCCCCAATATTTTAACTTTTTTCTGTTTTGTAGTCTGTTTCCTTTTGTCTGTTTTAAAACTACTATTATTTTTATTACTTTTATCCATTTTACTATTATTCTTTATTCTTTCCCTCCCGAGTTATAGTTTTCAGCTTTTTTTCTTTTCCTTGCTCCTAGTTGCATTTTTTTTTTCCTCATGGTTAACCCTGTTCCTTATTTTTCCTTTTGAGCTTTTCCCATGTTTTTTTCTTCATCATTCTCCTCTAAATTTTTTCTCTTATTGCCATCTCCCCAGATGTTGCATATTACAGGGTTTCCCCCTCCTTTTTTCTTTTTTAGTTACTATTCTTGTGTGATTACATGGTGTGCTTTTTGTCCATTTGCTTTTACTTTTTTGAAGGTTATTCATTTGTTATTTTTGTCTGAGTGGAAGACAGCAAGAGTCCCCACATGACACAACTACACCCACACCTCCTGCAGCTTCATTATTTAATGAGAGCCACCACTTCCTTCTCCACCAATGGGCCAATGATAAAAAACCACCAAGAAGAGCTTGACTAACCCTGGGTTGCTCTTCACAAACAGTTAACAGAAATCTAAATACAACTATGCCACAATGTCTTGGAGACAACAGACCAGCACAGTCCATACAAAGAAGCAAGATGAAGTGGTAGAAAAAAGGGAACACAATGCAGACCCAGAACACATCCCTGAGGAAGAAGCAGCATTAGAACTCTCTGATAAGGAATTCAAAGAAATGATACCTTCAAAGAAAAGGTATCTTCAAAGAATTGAGAGGCAGACCCAGAAAAACACAGAAAAAACCTTAGAAGAATTTTGGAAGAAAATACAAGAACAAAATGACAAAATAAATGAAAAAATAGAAATGATATTAAATCTACAGATAGAAATCCAGAAGATTAATAATAAATTGTTAGAAATACATAGCACATTGAAAGGACAAAAGATTAGATTTGAGGCAATGGAACACAGAACTAATGAGATTGAAGAAAAATACCTGAATATTTCTTTGGAAAGGAAACAATAAGAAAAAAGATCAAAACAAAATGAAGAAAGCCTAAGGTTCATGTGGGATACAATCAAAAGGAATAACCTATGTGTCATTGGAATTCCAGAACAGGAAGAGAAAAATAAAACCAAAGAAAATTGTCCAAGATTTTTTGGAGTAGAACTTCCCTGATATGATGAAAGATGAGAACATATCCATTGAGGAAGTCCAATGAACCCCAAACAGGAAAGACCCCAAAAGAAAATCACCAAGACATATAATCTTTAAACTCATCAAAACCAAAGACAAAAAGAGAATCCTGAAAGCAGCACAGGAAAAACAAAACATTACTTACAAAGGACAACCTATAAGAATAAGCTCTGATTTCTCAGTAGAAACCATGCAAGTGAGAAGGCAATTGGATGGCATATATAAAACCCTGAAAGAGAAAAATTTTCAACCAAGAAAAATATTCCTGGCAAAGTTGACCCTCAAATATGATGGTGAAATTAGGAGATATCCAGATAAGCAGAAACTAAGGGAATTTGTTCAAACTAGACCAACTTTACAATAGATGCTAAAGGGGACCCTTTGAACAGAGAACCAAAAATAGAAAATAACAAATGACCATTGATACACAAGATGACATAACCCAGAAACCACAGCTATGGACATATCGAAAGAAAAATAAGCTTATAAGCTTGTAAATGGGGAACCAGAGATATCAATTGGCAAGTGAGGACAACTACAAACCAAAAAGAGGGAAAATACTGTGTAGTTACAGAAATTCTAAGTGGTGAGGAACTCAAGAAAGTTGTAAGATAAAACAGACTGTTCTACTCTTGGGGAGAGAATTATAAATCACAGCATAACCTCAGAGAAAAATGATAAACCTTCACATCACAATAAAAAGAAGACAAGCACAAATATTCAGCAAATACTAAAAGAACAGCAACAAAGGAAATGATAACATGATTCATATACATAATGAGCTTGGCACAGAAAATAATATGGAACAAAGAAACTGGGGACACAATGAAAAAACACATCACAAAATTACACAACCAATTCATACTTGTCAATAATTGCATTGAAAGTTAATGGATTAAATGCACCATTCAAAATACAGAGAGTTGCAGATTGGATAAGAAAACAAAACCCTTCAATATGTCATCTACAAGAGACATATCTTAGAGAAAAAGACAGTAATAGACTAAAAATCAGAGGTTGGAAAAAGATATATCAAGCAAATAGCAACCATAAATGAGCAGGAGTAACAATATTAATTTTTGATCAAACTGACTTTAAGATGAGAACCACCATACGAGACAAGGAAGGACATTATATAATTATTCAAGGATCGATCAAACAAGAAGATATAACCATAATAAATATCTATGGACCCAACTAAAAAACTCCAAAATACATACATCAGACTTTAAAAGAATTGAAAATTCAAATAGATGGCTCTACAGTCATAGTCAGAGACTTTAACATACCACTTTCAATGAAAGACAGAACAAGTGAAAAGAAACTCAGCAAAGATGCAGAAGTGATAAACAACACAATCCACCAACTAGACCTTATAGACATCTATAGAGCATTTCACCTAACAACAGCACAATATACATTCTTTTCTGGTATACATGGAACATTTTCCATGATAGTCCATTTGTTAGGCCAGAAAGCAAGCCTTTATAAATTTAAAAACATTGAAATACTGCAAAGCATCTTCTTAGATTATAATGTTATCATATTAGAAATCAACAATAGGAAGATCAATGGAAAAAGAATAACACATAGAAACTGAACAACACCCTCCTTAAGAAACACTGGGTAAGAGAAGAAATAAAAATTGAAATTTAAAAATTTCTTGAATGAAACAAGAATGAAAACACAACATACCAAAATCTTTGGGACACAGCAAAAGCAATGATCAGAGGTCAATTTATAGCAATAAATGCACACATCAAAAAAGAAGAAAGTTAATACTCTAAACTAACATCTCTAACAATTAGAAAAAGAAAAGCAAGAAAAGCCTATAGTCACCAGAAGAAAGAATTAATCATGATTTGAGCAGAAATCAATGAAGCAGAAAACAGAATGGCGATAGAAAAAATCAACCAGACCAGAAGTTGGTTTTTTGAAAAGATCAATAAAATTGACAAACCACTGGCAAGTTTAACAAAGGAAAAGAGGGAGAGAATACAAATAACATGAATAAGAAACGGAATGAGTGACATCACAACAGAACAAAGTGAAATAAAAATGATAATATCAGTATACTGGGATGAAATGTATTGCAACAAATTTGAAAATCTGGAAGAAATGGGCAGTTTTCTAGAAACACACCACTTACCTTAACTAAGATAGACTGATGTGGAAAAGTTGAATAAATCCACAACAAAAGAAGAAATTGAACAAGTTATTTAAAAATTGCCAGCAAAAAAGTCCTTGCCCAGATGGTTCTACTAGAAAATTCTACCAGACATTCAGAGAAGAACTGACACCAATCCTACTCAAACTATTCCAAAACATAGAAAAGGATGGAATCCTCCCTAACTAATTTTATGAAGCAAGCATAACCTTGATACTAAAACCAGGCAAAGACATCGCTCAAAAGGAAAACTATAGACCAATATCCCTCATGAATATACATGCAAAAATCTTCAACAAAATCCTAGCCAATAGACTCCAACAACATATCAAGAAAATCATTTGTTATGACCAAGGGTGATTCATATCAGGTATACAGGGATGATTCAACAATAAAAAAAAAAAAAAAAAAATCAATGTCATCCATCACGTAAATAAAACAAAGAAGAACCATATGATCATATCAATTGATGTAGAAAAGGCATTTGACAATATCCAACATCCGTTCCTGACAAAAACTCTCAGGAAAATAGGAATAGAAGGGACATTCCTCAAGATAATAAAGGGAATTTATGCAAAACCAACAGCCAACATTATTCTCAATGGAGAGAGACTGAAACTATTCTTCTTGACAATAGGAACCAGACAAGGATGCCCACTATCCCCACTTCTATTCAACAATGTACTAGAAGTCCTAGCCAGGGCCATAAGGCAAGAAATGAAATCAAAGGTATCCAAATTGGTAAGGAAGAAGTCAAACTAGCCCTGTTTGCTGATGATGTGATTCTCTACCTAGAAAACTCAAGAGACTCAGTCAAAAATCTACTGGAACTAATTTAGAGATTTAGCATCATGGCAGGATACAAGATCAACATCCAAAAATCAGTTGGATTCCTCTACACCAGCAAAAAGATTGCTGAAAAAGAAATAAGAAAATCAATATCATTTACAATAGCTACCTCCAAAAAATAAAACACTTGGGAATGAATTTTGCAAGGGACACAAAAGACCTGTACAAAGAAAACTATAAAAAACTACTTCAAGAAACCATAAGAAATCTATATAAATGGAAGAACATCTCATGCTCATGGATAGAAAGATTAAGCATTGTGAAAATGTTAATTCTACCCAAAGCAATCTATATATTCAATGCAATCCCAATCCAGATCCTATCAACAATTTTTAAAGATATGGAAAAACCAATCACTAACTTTATATGGAAAGGAAAGAGACCTCAGATACACAAAGCACTATTGAAGAAGAACAAAGTAGGTTTTCTCACACTGCTGGATCTCCAAGCCTACTATACAGCCACAATAGTCAAAACTTCCTAATATTGGTGCAACAATAGCCACACAGGCCAATGGAATAGAAATGAGAACCCAGAAATAGATCCATCGAGCTATGGTCAGGTGATCTTTGACAAAGGTCCTAAATCCATTAAATGAGGAAGAGAACGTTTGTTTAATAAATGGTGCTGGCAAAATTGGATATCCATTTGCAGAAAAATTAAACAAGATCTGTATCTCACACCATACAAAAAAAATAACTCCAGATGGATAAAAGACTTAAATGTGAAACCTAAACCTAGAGTGTTCCTCAAGAAAAAAAATAGGGACAAATTTAAGGGCTCTGTTCAATGTCATGCATAGACTGTCAAGCATAACCCAAAATACACAAACAGCGGAAGAGAAACTAGATGAATGAGACCTTCTAAAAACTAAATTTTTATGTGCTTCCATAGACTTCTCCAAAAGAGTCAAAAAATAACCTACAGATTGGGAAAAAAAAAAAAAAATTGGCAATAATATATCTGACATGGAACTATTTCTAGAATTTATAGAAAACTCCAACCCCTCAATAATAAAAAGACAAATAATCCAATGAAAAAATGGGCAGAAGACATGAATAGATACTTCACCAAGGAGGACATTCAGACAGCCAACAAACATATGAAGAAATGCTCATGATCATTAGCCATTAGAGAGATGCAAATGAAAACAACAAAGAGATATCTTCTTGCTCCAGGACTAGTAGCAAAGTTCAATAAGACAAAAAATAACAAATGCTGGTGAGGATGTGGACAGATTGGGACTCTCATACACTGCTGGTGAGACTGTAAAATGGTACAAATACTGTGGAAAGCAGTATGGCGATTCCTTCAAAAGTTGGAAATAGAAATACCATTTGACCCAGTCATTCCATTACTAGGTATATATCCTCAAGAAGTGAGAGCCATGACAAGAAAAGACATATGCACACCCATGTTCATTGCAACACTGTTTACAATAGCCAAAAGATGGAAACAACCTAGGAGTCCATCAACTGAGGAATGAATAACCAAACTATGGTACATACACAAAATAGAATAATATGCTGCCCTAAAGAATTATCTGCAAAACACCACAGAGTGTGGATGAATTTGGAGGAAATTATGTTGACTGAAATAAGTCAATCACAGAAGGACAAATATTATATTAGTCTGTTATTGTAAAAGTCAAGGAAATGGAAGGAAATGTTCTTTGCTGGTTACCAGGGGTGGGAGGGGAGGGGAGGGAACACTGTTAGATAGGTAGAGATAAGTATTGATTTGGGTGAAAAGAAGGGCAATGTACCAAATGTGAGTGATCAACATGGTAGCACTGAGGAAGAGGAAGACACAGAGAGATAGATGGGAGGTACAGACAACAAAGATGGACCCCTTTGCACATACAGTACTGCATTGTCAGTGAAGGCAAACATGGGTATATGGGTGGATAGATGGGTGGACAGGCTGAACTACTAGGGATATCTATGAAGTGGGAAGTGTACCCAAGACCATGTATAGGGTTGGCAGATAATGATCCTAGAAGTGTATTTGAATGATCTAAATTTCCAAGCGTATAGTAGAGCTGACAAGGGACAAGGTTGTAGTCACTTCTTGATCACAGCCAGCTACCCAGAGGGACCAGGTATTTGAACTTTGGCTCAGGACTATAATCTCAGGGGACATCAAGATCAATAGGCATATCATATCATACTACACAAAACATTGTTCCACCTTCTACTTTGGTGAGTAGCAACTGGGATCTTAAAAGCTTGCTAGCAGCCATCTAGATGCAGCGATGGGTCTCTCCTTGTTGAGAGCAAAGAAGAATGCAGAAAACCAAAGATTCATGGAAACAATTAGTCCTAGTGACTGGTACACCACATGATCTGTAGCCTATATGACTATGAGACCAGAAGACCTAGATAGTGCCTGGCTACCACTGTCAACCACTCAGAGTGGGATCTATGTAGGAGATCCTGCATAGAGAGGGAGAAAAATGTAAAACAAAACTCAAAATCATTTGGAAAAAGAAAAGGGGATGGGCAGGTTTGCTGATGTGGTAGAGCCTGGTGGAACTACTGAGACTATGGCCCCTAGCTGCCCTTCAGGTCTGGAATTGAACCCACACCTGTGGCTTCTAGACAAACAAAAGACAGGCATATGTGTTGAACATTTATCTGAGATAGATTCACTCCCTGGAAAGAACAATCATGGGAGAAAGAAGGGCTTTTTATGCACAGAGAGAAAACTCAGGCTGCAGAAGTCCATGCAGGGATGGACAGAGGAAAGAGGTAACTATCGGGAGGAAGTGTAAGGGGAGCTGTTTCATTGTAGTAAATAGTAGTCAATGTCATGAGACAAAGTGTATGTGTACTGGTGTAGGGAAAGTTTATTTACTCTGTAATTTTTACCCAAATCACAATAAAATAAGTAAGTAAGTAAATAAATATATAAATAAAAGATCCAAACTATAATTTTTGGGCATCTTCTTCTGTGTTGCAACAGCCTCCTTTGGCATGGATAGGCTCCATCTGCCCAACTTCATCCAGAGTTGGAGAATGAAACATGAGTGACTGATGCAGTTGTTGTTACAAGTAATGACAAGACTGACTTCTGTACAGAAAACTCATGTATGTTCTAAGAAAAAGAGTGAATACACATAGATATTAAAATCTTATCAACTGTGTGGCTTAAATTTTATGTGGGAAAAAAAAATTCTTACTATGAAATTTTAGGCAAGTTCTTAATATTTTTGTGCCTCGGTTTCAACTACAAGATAGGAAGTTTAATCATATCTATCTTATAATTAAAGTTTTACCCTATCATTATAGTTTTTGTGAGATTTAAGCACATTAATTAATGTATTTAGAGGATTGTCTGACATTTAGCAATATTAAATCATCTCCATTATCACATTTATATTTGGCAGGCAAAATGCTAACAGTTTTAACAAATACACAATTCTCTTAACAACACTGTTAACAGGGTTAAATATTGTTATTCATGTTTTAAAAATGAAAACAGTGAAGCATTGAAATTTTGAATAACTCTCCTAAGTTCATACAGTACCACTAGCCCACTGCTGTCAAGTCAGATCCTACTTACGGTGACCACTCTTGGGTTTCTGAGGTGGTCTCACTACAGAAATAGATTGCCCAACCTTCCTTCTGAGGAGCGGCTGGTGGGATTGAACCACCAGCTTCCAGTTAATAGTCAAATGCCTTAGACATTATGCCACCAGAGCTCTAGTAAGTAGGTGAAAGAGCTAGAATCTGAAGGTAGGTAGTCTGGTTCTATTGTCTAAATTTTTTCAACTAGCCATAAAGTTTACTATCAATGGATAAATAAATAATAATTGTAGTTGTTGTTGTTATTGTTATTATTACTACTATTAGTACTATTACTATAACTGCTATTCAGAGAACAAAAAATAATAAAACAGAACTTCAATTTCCCTAATGCCCTAAGATATTTAATAAAAGGGGCAAGAATATTTAATTAAAAAATTAGGTAATCTTGTCATTGAGCAAAGCATGTCCTATGCAATTCTTTAATAAAATTACCCTGGCCGCTGATGGAGCTTCTCTTCCCTTATGTCTGAAACTTGTACAAAGCTTTCCTCTTAAAAACTACTCTGTTTCTGGAAATGAGCATAGGTCAGCTAGATAATGGAAAGACTTGGATTGTGAGGAGAATAAAGTGCAGAGAAATATTAGTTTATATATGTTGTTGTTAAGTGCTAATGAGTTGATTCTGGCTTATAGTGATCCTATATACAACAGAACAAAATACACTGCCTGTTCATGGACTGTTTTGGTTACCTAGTTCCACTTTAACAGAATTACCACAAACAGGATGGCTTGAGCAAACAAGAGTTTATTCTCTTACAGTTCAGCAGGTTAAAAGTCTGAGTTCAAAATGCTAGATTCTGGGGGCTGGGTGAAAGCCCCTCATACTTGGGCTTCAGCTCTGCCTTCTGCTCCAAGCCCACTGGAGCTAGAGGCTTTTCTTTACTCAAGCAGCTGCTGGCTGCTGAGACTGACAAGCTCAAGGTTGACAAGTGAAAAGGCACAGTCCCAATGTTACCAACCACATGGCAGGCCCTTAATTCAAGTCCATTGAAAGACCCAAGGTCAGTAGAGCATGGCAGGCTGCTGAACAATGACATGGCTACATGCAGAGTTCAAGCATGCCGTAAGCTAGAGACCATTTCCAAAGCTACTTCTTATTTATGGGAAGCAGATCACATCCCTAAAGCAGCTATTCAGCTACTCCAATACATTCCACCAGGAGTTAATTACCAGTCTTTCTTTGGGAAATAACTACATCCAGCTGCCCAGCCACTAAACCAGGCCCAGCCAAGTTGACACACAAACATAACCACCACATGGACGGGCCTCACAATCCTTGTTAAACTTGAGCTCATCACTGAAGCCACTGTGTCAATCCATCTTGTTGAGGATCTTCCCCTTTTAATTAACACTCCACTTTACCAAGCATGATATACTTCTCAGAGAATGTTTCCTCTGACAACATGACCAAAGTAGGTGAGATGAAGTTTGTCCATTCTTGCTTCCAAGGAGCATTATGGCTGCACTTCTTGCATAACAGATTCGTTAGTTCTTATAGCAGTCCATGGTACTCTCAGTATTTGCCAACACTACAACTCAAAAGCATCAACTCTTTTTTGGTATTCTTTATTCACTCTCCAGCTCTCACATACATAAGAGGTGATTGAAAATGCCATGATTTGGGTTAGGTGCACTTTAGTCTTCAGGGATAAATCTTTGCTTTTCAGCCCTTGAAAGAGGTCTTTTGCAACAGATTTGCCCAATGCAATACACCATCTGATTTCTTCACTTCTGCTTCCACTGGTGTTGATTGTAGAACCAAGTAACATGAGGTCTTTGACAACTTCAATCTTTTCTCCATTTATCTTGATGCTTTTTATTGGTCTATTTGTGAGGATTGTTTTCTTTATATTGAGGTATAATCTATACTGCAGACTATAGTCTTTAGTCTCCATCAGTAAGTATGTCAAGTCATCCTCACATTCAGCAAGCAAAGTTATGTCATTAGCATATTGCAGGTTGTTAATTATTCTTCCTTCAATCCTGATGCCATGTTCTTCTTCATATAATCCAGCTTCTAGCGTTATTTGCCCAGCATACAAATTGAGTAAATGTGGTGAAAGGATATAGCCCTGACACACACCCTTCCTGATTTTAAGCCATGCAGTATCTTCTTGTTCTGTTTGAACAACAGGCTCTTGGTCTATGTACAGGTTCCTCAAGACTACAATTCCAGTTTTCTGGAATTCCATTCTTCTCAAAATTATCCATAATTTGTTATGATCTATACAATTGAATATTTTTGCATAGTCAATAAAACACAAGTAAACATCTTTCTGGTATTCTTTGCTTACCACCAAGATCCATCTGACATCAGTAATGATATCCCTCGCCCCACATCCTCTTCTGAATCAAGCTTGCATTTCTGGAAGTTCTCTGTCAATTTACTGCTGCAACCATTTTTGAAATATCTCCTATATAATCTTACTTGAATTTGATATTAATGATATTGTTCAATAATTTCCATACTCTGTATAATTATCTTTCTTTGGAATGGGTACAAATATGGATTTCTTCTAGTCAGTTGGCCAGGTAGCTGTTTTCCCAATATCTTGGCATACCCCAGTGAGTGCCTCCAGTACAACATCTGTTTGTTGAAACATCTCAGTGGGCATTCTGTCAATTCCTGGAGCCTTGTTTTTCACCCATTCCTTCAGTGCAGTCTTGACTTCTTCCTTCAGTACCATTGATTCTTGATCATATGCCATGTGCTGAAATGGCTGAACATTGACCAATTCTATTTGGTACAGTGATTCTGTGTATTCCTTCCATCTTCTTTTAATATTTCCTGCATCACTCAATATTTTGCCCATAGAATCTTTCAACAATGCAACTTGAGGCTTAATTTTTTTCTTCGGGTCTTTCAGTTTGAGAAATGCTGAGCAGGTTCTTCTCTTTTGGTTTTCTAACTCCAGGTCTTTATATATTTCATTATAATAATTGGCTTTGTCTACTCAAGCTGTTCCTTGAAATCTGCTCAGCTCCTTCATCTTGTCATTTATTCCATTTGTTTTAGCTACTCTCCATTCAAGGTCAAGTTTCAGTTTGCTCTGACATCCATTTTGGTCTCTTCTCCTTTTCCTGTCTTTTTAATGACCTTTTTGCTTTTTTCATGGATGATGTTCTTGATGTCATCCCACAGTTGCTCTGGTTTTCAGTCATTGGTGTTCAATGCATCAAATCTGTTCTGTAGATGGTCTCTAAATTCAGGATGGATATAATCAAGGTCGTATTTTGGCTCTTGTGGACTTTTACAATTGTCTCCAACTTCAACTTGAACTTGCATATGAGCAGTTCCACAATCAGCCCCTGGCTTTGTTTTGGTTGAAGATATTGAGCTTTTCTATCATCTCTTGCCACAAATGTAGTCAATCTGATTCCTGTGTACTCCATCTGGCAAAGTCCATGCTTATAGCTACTGTTTATGTTGTTGAAAAAAGTATTTACAATGAATAACTTCTTGGTCTTGCAAAAATTCTATTATATGATCTCCAGTGTTATTTTTATCACCAAGGCTGTATTTTCCAACTACTGGTGATTCTTCTTTGTTTCCAACCTTTGCATTTTAATCACCAGTGATAATCAGCACATCTTGATTGCATGTTCAGTCAATTCCAGACAGAAGACATAGGTAAAAATCAATTTCCTCACCTTTTCCTCAGCTTTGGTCTGTGGTGCATAAATTTGAATAATAATAATATTAACTGGTCTTCTTTGTAGGTGTATGGATATTATCCAATCACTGTCAGTACTGTTGTTGTTGTTGTTGTTGTTGTTAAGTGCCATCAAGTCATTTCCGATTCATAGCGACCCCATGCACAGCAGAACGAAACACTGACCTATCCCATGCCAGCCCCACAATCCCTGCTATACTTGAGCTCATCATTGCAGGCACCATATCAATCCATCTCGTTGAAGGCCTCCCCCTCTTTCGTTGACCCTCCACCCTATCAAGCATGACATCCTTCTCAAGGGAATGGTCCCTTCTTACAACATGACCAAAATAGGTGAGACGAAGTCTGGCCATTCTTGCTTCCAAGGAGCATTCTGGCTGCACTTCCTCCAGGACA
>NW_006922302.1:706779-750762 GCF_000298275.1 Orycteropus afer afer | reverse complement strand
GTCCCTGCGTTGTCTCTCCTCACCTGTAAGCCTGGGACTCAAGGCTTTTATCCCCTTCCCTGCTCTTCCGACCTGCTACTCTGGCATCCCTGCATTGTCAGTACTGTATTTTAGGATAAATCTTGAAATATTCTTTGGGATGATGAACGCCCCACCATTTCTCTTCTATTTGTCACTCCTGGTATAGTAGATCATATGGTTATCTGATTGAAAATGGCCCAAACCAGTCCATTTGAGCTCACTATTGCCTAAGATATCAATCTTTTTGCATTCCATTTCATTTTTGACAACTTCCAATTTTCCTAGATTCATATTTCATACATTCCATGTTCCAATTATTAATGGATGTTTGCAACTGTTTCTTCTCATTTTAAGTCATGCCACATAAGCCAATGGAGTCCCAAAAGCTTTACTCCATCCACATTGTTAATGTCTGCTCTACTCTGAGGAGGGAGCCATTCACCAGTTGTGTTTTAATTGCATTTCAACTTGAGGGGCTCATCTTCCAGCACTATATCACACAATCTGTCAGGGCTATTCATTTAGTTTTCTTGTTATATATCAGACAGTGTTTCACTGCTGTTCATTAGGTTTTCACTGGCTAATTATTTGAGACATGAATTACCTCTTCCTTCTTCTGAGACTTAGTCTGGAAGTTCCACTGAAACCTGTCTACCATGGGTAACCATCCTGGCATTTGCAACACCAGTGGCATAGCCTCCAGCCTCATAGCAACACACAAGCCACCACAGGATGACAAACTGACAGACAAGTTAATTTCTCTTAGTTGTTCCAAACTGCTCCATTCACTTCCTGTCCTCCCTTAAAACTGCTCCAAACCCCATGCCGGGCTCCTCTACCTGGCCGCCCTTAAAGCTGCTTCCAAACACCCCTACACCCAGCTCTCCTTCTGTGCCACCATAAAGCTGCTTCAAGCACCCTCACACCTCACTCTCCCTTCAAGCTCCCCTTAAAGCTGCTTCCAAACACCTCCACACCTGGCTCTCCTTCATGACCTAAGTAGGTGAGGCAAAGTCTGGCCATTCTCAAGTCTAAGGAGCATGCTGGCTGCATTTCTTCCAGGACATATTAGTTTGTTCTTCTGGCAGTCCGTGGTACTTCAAATATTCTTCACCAACACCACAATTCAAAGGCATCAGGTGTTCTTCTGTCTTCCTGATTCATCGTCCAGCTTTCACATGCATATGAGATGATTGAAAATATCTTGGCTTAGGTTACCTGTACCTTAGCCTTCAAAGTAACATGTTTGCTCTTCCGAACTTTACAGAGGTCTTTCACAGCAGATTTGTCGAGTGCAATACAAGGTCTGATTTTTTGACTGGGTTTTTGATTGTGGACCGAAGTAAAATTAAATTCCTGGCAACTTCAATCTTTTCTCTGTTTATCATGATGTTGCTTATTCGTCCTGTTGTGAGGGCTTATGTTTCCTTTATGTTGAGGTGTACCACACATTAAAGACTGAAGTCTTTGATCTTAATTAGTAAGTGCTTCAAGTCTTCTTCATTTTCAGCAAGCAATGTCACACATATTACAAGTTGTTAATGAGTCTGCTTCCAAACCTAGACCTGCATACTTCTTCATGTAGTCCAGCTTCTTGGATTATTTGCTCAGCATAACACACACAACACAACGTACTGGGATTGAGTCGATCTGCCTCATAGTGACCCCTCCTTGGGTTTCCTAGGCAGTATCACTATGGAAGTAGTTTGCCCAACATTCCTTCCAGGGTTTGCTCAGCATACAGATTGAATAAGTATGGGGAAAGTTTACAACCCTGACACACTCCCTTCCTGATAATAAACCATCCAATATCCCCTTGTTGAATGATGGCCTTCTTGTCTATGTACAGGTTCTTCAAGAGCACAATTCCAAAAGAGGTTCCTCAAGAGCACAATTAAGTATTCTGAATTCCTATTCTTCACAATGTTATCCATTGTTTGTTATGATCTACACCATCAAATGCCTTTGAGTAATCAGTAAAGAACAGGTAAACATCTTATGGTATTCTTTGCTTTCAGCAAAGATCCACCTGATATCAGCAATGATATTTCTCATTCTACATCTTATTCTGAAGCCAGCTTGCATTAATGGAAGTTCCTGTCAATATACTGCTATAGCTGTTTTTGAATTATCTTCAGCAATTGTGTTCCATTTTATTTTTTAATATTTCCAGTTTCACTAGGTTCATACATCATATATTTTATGTTCTGATTATTAATGAATGTTTGCAACTATTTATCCACATTTTGAGTTGTGCCCCATTAACAAATGAAGGCCCCGTAAGCTTTAATCCATCCATGTCATTAAGGTCGACTCTACTTTGAGGAGGTAGCTCTTTCCCAGTCATGTTTTTAGTGCTTTCTAAAGTGAGAGGCTTATCTTCCCATACTATATCAGACAATTTTTCAGGGCTAGTCATAAGTTTTTCAGTAATATACCAGATAGTGTCTCACTGCTATTCATAAGTTTTTCAATGGCCAATTTTTTAAAACGATGATCCTGTCCTTTTTCCCAATCTGTCTTCATCTAGGAGCTATGGTGAAACCTATTCACTATGGGTTGTCCTGCTGGTATTTGAAATACCAGTGGCATAGCCTCCTGCCTCACTGAACCATGAAAGCCACCAAAGTACGACAAATGACAGATAAGTGATGGAGTTTATACATAATACTATCAAAATACTTATGTATCCATGTCTTCTCTGTGTTTTTATTAATGCATTTGTCTTTTGCCTTTATTAATCATAATTAATATTACTCTTGAAGAATTTTTATTTCATAACTATTTTCTACCATGTTGGACTAACATACCTGTGCATCTTGCCATATTGAAATACTTAAATATCATTCAATTAGTACCTGAATTATTGGCATAAAGCCTAATCCCTTGCAAATCACTTTCCATTCAAGTTTCTCCTGTTTTTCCACCATTCCTCATGTTTATAGGTAGTAGAGGAATGACTATTAAGGTTCTTGTGCAATTCTTAGCGATACTTTGTGTCTAATTTTGATCATCTCTGCAGACTTCCTGTCAGCAACAGGAACTTAATCATTCTTTATGTCTTTGACTGCAGTACTAAACTTTCCAGAGAGATCAGTCTACTTGCAATTTGCAGTTGTGTGTAGCAATTTATTTAAGGCTTCTTTGTGACTGAGAATGGAGTAACACTACTTATGAAATGTTTCATTTTTTTGTACTTCTCCTCTCTCATTAGCCATAGATATAGTTATCCTTCCATTTCAGAAACATTTTAGAAAGCATATAATAATAGATAATTATAGCAATAACAATTATAAATATGTATAAAACTATAAATTATGGTGAGCATATCTATTTTCAATTTATTACATTAAAAATAAATGCAAAATTCAATTTTTACTATCATTTTTAGCCAAGTTACTAATGAAGAATATATTTTTTAAAGAATTTAGAAAAAAGATGTTTTGATGATCCAGTAGATTGGAAATATGGCAATTGATTTCTGGATACTCTGCTGAGACTTGAAAACATGCACACACATACAGCATATTTCTGGTAATAAGATGACAGAGCATGACTAAAACATTATAACCTGCTTCTGTCACTTAAATTGGCACCCTGTCACTCAGCCTTAAATGACTGATATTCACCCACCCACAGCATTACCAGCATAACCAACTACTCATCAATGAAAACTCAGGTGGGTGGTTGGAAGTCTCTTTCTGTATATACATATATATTATCTTGAGCATTTGAACGTACAATATTAAAATTACAGAAAACCTCTCAATGATAAATTTATCCATCATTAAAGAATTACAAAGGGAAAAGTGAATAAGAAGAAACAATTATGGTTTTATAATAAATAAATTGTAACTTTTGTTTATGTGTAATTTACTACCAGATTTTATGTGACAAAAAATCTAGCACTTTGTTTCATTTTATTAGTTTTGTTAATAATATTCTTATTTAAAAAAAAAAAAAAAAAAACTACTGAAATTTCTGACTTATTATCCTTGAGTTATATTTCTTATTCATCTTTAAAGACATATTATTTTATTCTATGCATGACTTATTAAGGGATTTCTCATATCTGTTTGAAGTGTTAGTGGAGTTTTGCCACCTGAAGCTCTGTTACCTGTATTCATTGCAGGAGTAGATAATGGGAATAAAGGAAAAGTTTTACTTAGTACCATGGTCAGTCCTGTGGCCTGGAAAATTATGATATGGACTCTCAGAAATATATATATATATATATATATATATATATATATATATATATATATATGAATAACTGAATAGGCACACTTGTTTATATTTCAGAAATAATTTGAGTTTCATTTTTGTATTTTTTAGAATACCATGAAAAAATTATGTTACAATGCAAAAAGATCCATCTCCAATTTTAATGCAATGTCTCCTTAAATTGTTAAGTCACATTTTAATTAAAACATCCAAATTGAGGATGAACCTCAAGGGCTGTGGAAACTTGCTTTGATACTCAAGTTCTTTATCCATACATATATATTTTCATAATTTTTGATTACTTAAACATATGACTTTTTTTAATCACATCAAGCTTGCTTTCAAAATTTTCAATATATGTACAGGAGCCATGGTCTTATTATTTTATTTTAATTATATTTCTGTTGTTATAAATGAAATAAATGTTGGTTCCACATTGGTAATTTAAACAACCAAAGTTTTCTGACTACTTCAAATTCATGTTCCTCACTCAGCAGGTGTAAAAATGGTGTTGAGGCATCATCTGGCCTCTTTTAACTTTTTGAGGGGCAAGGAGAATCATTATCAGCATAAATAGCCCAAGTCTGATTCCTACGGGACAGTGGTCAGATGTACCTTCTCTGTTCAACCTTTTACCAATTTTGACAGCAGCCATCTCTCCCACAGCACTCTACTCTGCTGAGTTTGATGACTTATTGCAGTGGCCCACAGAACTCACAGACAATAGTCATGATTATGTGCTTCATTAGGGAAGTAGCAGGTTACAATTCAAATTTAAGAATGTTCAGGATATAGTTCTTTGATCAAGATGCCTTCTTATCAGAAGGCTTATATCTGGCCCTTGCCCCTCAAGGGGCCTCTTAGGCTAGGCAGGCCTCTGCCTTGCTTGAGAACGTGTTACAAAGCTCTTTTTAGTTCTGCTAATAAGTACCTGAAGACACTCCTCCCTGCCAGCAAGCTTCTTAACCAAAGGTACTTAGTTTTCTCACTCCATGGGCTTAGAAACCCACTGCCTTATTTCATACTGGTCTCCTAGTTCTTCTGCCTCTTTTGCATTGCTTCTCAACATCTCTTGCCATCTCTAGTGTTACAACTCTCTGCCTCCTGGGTTTAGGAGGCTTCCAGTGTAAGGACCCCAGGTTCAAAAGGCACAGTCACCTATTATCTCTTCTTTTAGGTGGCCATGAGGTCGCCTTTTGCTCTGGAGTTAGCTCTCATTTAAGCCTAGCAGGATGGCAAAATGGTCCGGGCCCCTTGTTAGCGTTCCTTATGCCTTACTTCCACAGTCCCACTTCCAAAAGGGTGTCACTTTATTAACATTAATAGCAAGCTATCTAAGCCCTTTCATAGGTCACAAAGACCTTGTTTGTATATTTCTGCATTGTCATTTGCTGGGAGTTAACAAAGGTTATGGCTAAAAGACCATAAAATATAATTCACTACTCACACCAGGGATCATTAATGTTAAAAGTGTATCCTGTATATGTCCATTCATTTCATAAATATCTTAATATTTGTTCATATTACATTGCATTTAGAGCAAATTGTCTAAAAATACATTTTCGATTTAGCTGAAAAATCTATTTCCTTTTCTTCCTTTCTTGTGTCCTTTCTTCTTTCCTACATTCTTTCTCTTCCCTTTTTTCTTCTTCTTTCTAATTCCATCTTAACTATGCATCTTCAATGATCCTATTTGCAAGTAAAGTCCGATTCCTCAGAATATGGATAAGGACCAGGAAATTAGGACTACAACATCTTTTTAGGGGCACAATTCACCCCACAACAACCTATTTCCTGGCCCTGCAAAGTTCATGTATTTTCATGTGAAAATTGCATTCACTTCATCCCAACATACAAAAAGTGTTAACCCATTCCAGCTCCAACTATAAATCCAAAACTCTCAACTTCTAAATTGTCTAAATCAGGTTTGAGGGAGACTCTAAAGAAGGCCCATCCTAGGACAAAAAACTGAACTTGTTAAACTTAGAAAACAAGTAAGCTGCTTCCAGAAGATAGTGGATCCACAGGACTAGAATAGAATTCCCTTTCTAAAATGGAGAAATTGGAAGGAAAAAGAGGATATTGGTCCCGAAGGGTCTGAAAGAAGCAGGGTGAATTACATTTTATGTCAAGGTCTGAGAATGATTCTGTGTGGTTCCCTGTGCCCACTGGTCTCCATCAGTTTCTGGGCACCCCTAGACCAAAGTGACCCCAAACTCTGGAGCAAAGAAGACAGTGGCTCCACCCTTTAGAAAATAAGAGGCAGCTCTTCTCTCCATACCAAGAAAGTGGTTACTTCAACTCCTAGGCTTCAGGGTCATTCTTCGTTTTGCTTAAAGGGTAAGACATTTCATAGCCAATTAGCTCTGTTAGCTCATTTTCTGTCTTAAGAATCTAAGACATCTGACAGCTTTTGTTGATTTTATCATTTCTCTATCCTGTTAGTACAAACTGACAGTTTTTCTACTGAGGTGGTTGATTAGATCCATTAGTCACAGACCAAATTCTTCTAATCTCTTTATGACAGGCATCCTTATAGGAAGAGAAAATGGAGACTCAAGTAGATACACAGGGAAGATGATTAACTCAAGGCAAACACAGAGATTAGAGTGATGCTGCCACAGCCAAGGAATGCCTGAGGCTTCCAGAAAGTGAATGACATAAGGAAGGATTTTCTCATGGATCCTTTAGATGGTTGCAGTTCTGTTCACATTCTGACTATACTTCTATACAATGGGAGGTAATAAAGGTCTGTTGTTTTAAGCTACCCACTTGTGGTGATTTGTTATAGCAATTCTAGGAAGCTAATAAGATTGTGGCTTTAAGAATAGCATTAGTATTCTAACAGATCTTTTTTTTTTGGATGACATAATTCAACCCACAACACCAAGCAAGCATTAAATCAAAAAAACAAAAAAAATCAAACCTTCTGCCATCGAGTTGATTCAAACTCATAGATGGCAACCACCATTGGGTTTCCAAGGCTATAAATCATTATGGAAACAGATTGCCTCATCTTCCTCCCATGGAGTGGCTGGTGGGTTTGAATTGCTGACCTTTTGGTTAGCATCCAAATGCCTTACCCAATATGCCACCAGAACTCCTAATGCAAATGTCAGTCAAAAAAAAAAAAAAAAAAAGTGGCTATATTTACATCAAAGCAGACTTCAGAGAAAGACTTTTATTCAGAATTACAGAGATATTACACAAAGATAAAAGTGTCAGTTTACCAAAAAAGACACACACCCACAATCCTAAATGTCTATACATCTAAACAGTAGAACTTTGACACACATGAAGCAACAGTATAATGGAATTCAAAAGAGAAACAGATATTTATGCAATTATAATTGAACAGTTGAATTATACTTCTTTCAGAAATCAGTAGATTTAGACAAAATTTTAGCAAGTTTAAAACAATTGAAACACACAACATTCAGCTAAATCTAACTCACATTGCCAGAACTCTTCTCAAAACAACAGCAGAAAGGCTGTCCTTTTCAAGTGAAACTAGAACCTTAAACCAATTAGCCTATAAACTGGGAGTTAAAACATAACTTGAAAAATCAAAGTAATGAAAACATGCAAAATATGCTATTTAAAAAATGGAATTTAAGGAGAAATAAGCAACAGGAAAGTATATGAAAACTGTTCAAATATTTGAAAAGAAACCAAAATACTTCTAAATAATCCATGGTTCAAAGAAGAAATAACATGAGATATGAGAAAACACATTGATCTTCAAAAATATGAAAGATATTTTCAGATCCTGCTAAAATACAACATAACTGCAAAGCATCATCTGATCCCACTTATTTATGCCAAATTTGATGTGCAACACGGTAAAGCTGTGATGTACCTTCAGGTCAGATCTGATTTATAGATAAACAGTAGTTCATTTGAAAAAGTACACCAATCATCAACATGAATTGTTCCATAACCATTATGTTTTTCTGATCACAGCTCCATAACCATTATGTTTTTCTGATCACAGCATGGACACACATTAGTAAGTATAAAGTAGCTTTCATTACTTGCAAAAAGAAACAAACAGCATAAAACAGGTGAGCAGTTTCCCCAGCTCAAAAGTTGTCTAGATGGAGGGGACAACTCTTCCACAAAAAAACCCAATTGTTATCGTGAGTGTAGGACTTAAATGGGACAGTCACCTGGCTTTTGGAAACAGTCTCAATGGATACAAAGAACTCTTTTAACCAAGCCACCCACCTAGTACCATGGGTGAGATTCAGAATGAAGCCCAACTTCTGTCAATTTTCCCTTGACCATGTAGGTATAGTTAAAAAAAAAAAAAAAAAAAAACACTGCTGTCAAGTCAATTTTGACTCATAGTGACCCCTCCTTGGGTTTCTGAGGTGGTATCTCTATGGAAGTAGATTCTCCCATCTTCCTTCCAAGGAGTGGCTGGTGGGTTTGAACTACCAGCCTTCTGGTTAACAGTCAAATGCCTTAGGCACTATGCCACTGGTTGGTTGGTTGTTGGTATGTGCCGTCAAGTCAGACATGACTCATAGCAACCCCTCCTTGGGTTTCCGAGGCAGTATCACTACGGAAGTAGGATTGCCCAACCTTCCTTCCGAGGAGTGGCTGGTGGGTTTGAACCGCCAGCCTTCTGGTTAGCAGTCAAGTGCCTTAGCCTCTATGCTACCAGAGCTCCTAGAGCTCATAAATTTTTGCCATTAGTGTCCAACTTGCACCATAGCTGAATATAAGAACTATCCATCCCCCAGTTATTTTATGCTCCAGTCTATATGCTTTGTTACACGGATTTTCCTGCCTCACCATCCAAGAAAAGGGTTTATATACACCTTGATACCTCACCCAGGATTGTATATCCTTACCCTGCTTACATTTAGAGAAATCCTAGGATTTCAGGGGCTGGTGGGTTGCAATTATTTGTTCCTGAAGCCCAAAGAGCCAAATAACAGAGGAACAGGGAAAATATGGCTACTTGGCTTGTCCAAGGAACTGTCATTGACAAAAACTATACACAACATGTCAAATTATGTTATATGCAGCTAAAGCGGTGTTGAAATGGGAAAATAGAACATTAGATGCTTGTGTGAGAAGAGAAGATATATATTTAATCAATAATGTAAGCTTTCAATTTAAGAAATAAGAAAAAGAAGTACACAATACATCTGAATAAACAACATACAGAAAAGAACAAAGATCAAGGCAGAAATTAATGTAATTGGAAATAAACATAAGATAGATCTAATGTAAGAAATTTATAATATAAAAAAAACTTGTCCTTTGAAAATATTATTAAAAATGATAGTTTTCTAACCAGATTAACAAAAGAAAAAGAGTGAGAAGAAAGAAAAAAAAAAGTTCAGACTTCACAGAACTTAAAATAATAATAAAGGATTAATAGTAGCAATGTTATAAACAAAACTGGCAAATTTAGATAAAATGAACCAATTCATTTTAAAGCCAGAATTAGCTAGACATCACCCAAAAGGAAAGACATAATCCAATAATTCAATGACTATTGAAGTAAATGAATTCAAGATTTATAAAAGGAAACTTACATTCTCCAATGATTTCACTGACTGAATTTATTAAATATCCATTCTCCATAATGTTTTCTAAATAATAGAATAAAAGTAAATGGTTCTCAGCTCATTTTTTATATCAATGTTACAGTAATATCAGGATTAGGATTTAAGAATACCAAAAAGTGGGGGAAAAATTTAAAATGAAAAAAGTAGAACACATACTTTAGTACTTAAAAACTTACTATAAAGCTAGAATAATCAAAACAATGAATTATTGCTATAAATATAGACATATAGACTAATGGACTATAACTGAAAGTTCAGAAATAAGTCCATGCTTCTATGACCAATTGATTTTTGACAATGGAGCAAAGTGTAACCAATAGAGAAATAATACTGTCTTTAATACTACTACTACTACTACTACTACTAATTATTATTAAAAGGTGGTGGTGCAAATGGATTTCTACATGGACAATAATGAAGTTGGACTCATACCTCATACTATATGAAAGAATATATATATATATTCGAAGTGGGTATATAACTTAAACACAAGACCTAAATCCACAGACCTCTTAGAGGAAAACATAGGGGTTAATTTTTAGTACATATTTTTTGACAATCATTTTTTAGATATGACACCCACCAAAAGTGTGATCAGCAAAATGAAAATGGACAAATTGTACTTTATAAAAATTGAAAACTTTTTTGTATCAAAGTACTTTATCAAGAAAGTGAAGGAACAATCTATAGAATGAAGAATAAATTTCATAATCATAGATGACATACAACTCTCACTCACTGCCATCAAGTTGATTCCAAATCATAGGAACTCCCTTTGGGTTTCTGAGGCAGTAAATCTTTACAGAAGTAGATTTCCCAACCTTTCTTTTGACTGGTGGATTTGTACAGTCTAATATTTAGAATATATAAAGAATTCCCACAACTCAAGAAAAGACAAACAAAAGAAAAATGTACAAAGGACTTGAATGAACATTTCTCCAAAGAAGATATACAAATGGTCAATAAGCATTTGAAAAGATGCTCCAATGCATTAGATATCAGGGAAATGCAAATCAAAAGTAAAATGAGATACTAACCATTTCAAACCCACTAGAATGCCTGCTATCAGAAAAATGGATAATAATGGTTAGCTACAATATGGAACAATAGAAAACCTTGTGCTTTGCTTGTAGGAACACACAAAAAAATGCAGTCTCTTTAGAAATAAAAAAGTTTGTGTTTTCTAAAAAAAAAAAAAAAAATACAACATAGAATTACCATATATTCTCAATTCCACTCATAGGTATGTTATTCTTATTGTTTTGTGCCATTGAGTTGATTCAGTGAGCAGAGGGGAAGTGAGAGTTGACAACAAAGGGACATCAGAACAAGTTATTTTTATATAATGGAAATGTTTTATATTCTGATTGGTGTATTCTGTAATGTGTTAATCTTTCATGACCCATGAGACATACTGTGCCCACCTGTATTTTCAGCCTCTGGATTTTATTGGGAAGCAACTCTCCCATTTTTAGTGCATGCTGCCATCAGGTACAGGCCTACATAACTGCATGGATCTGAGGAATCATGCCTCATCTTACCAACTCCAGTACCAGAGATTCCTTGGCACATATATGTCCCCCTATTTGCATTAGAATACATATTACCTCAATTTTTTTTTCATTTCATTAAAAATGAATTCTATTACTGAAAACACATCATTTCAACAAAAAGTATAAAGCAGAAAATAAACTCAGTCATAAAAGGGTGAAATTTCATAAAACTGAGTTCCCTTCAAAAAAGATAATAAAATAATAGTAAAAATAAAATAATACATTGTTGTTGTTGTTAGCTGACTCCATGAACAATAGAAATGAAAGCTAATGTCCGGTACCAGCCCCACGATCAGTTGCAGATGGGACCATTGTGATACATAGGTTCTTCATTGGCTAATTTTCAGTAGAAGTATGCCAGGTCTTTTTTCTTAGCCCATGTCACTCCAGAAACTCCCCTGAAACCTCTTCAGCATTGTAATAACATGCAAGCTTCCACTGATAGATAGGTGAAGGCTATGTTCGAAGTGCACTGGCCAAGAATCAAACTCAGGTTATCTGCATGGAAGGTAAAAATTCTAGTGAACCACAACTGCCCTCATTGGAACACTAAACCAAAAAACAAACCAAAGTCACTGCTGTCAAGTCGTTTCGACTTCTAGTGATCCCTCCTTTGGTTTTGAAGGCAGTATTTCTATGGAGGTAGATTGCCCAATCTTCCTTCTGAATAGTGGTTGGTGGGTTAGAACCTCCAGCTTCCTGGTTAGCAGTCAAAGTGCCGTAGGCACTATGCCACCAGAGCTCAAACTAAAATTATTGATGTTTTTATAAAATTCATAGAGATTTATAATACATGTTGAGGAAACATAAGCTCTGCTACATTTCATTAATTTACAAGAAATTTTCAGATCAGGGCTTAAAATATAGTTTAGGTTTCTCAATGAATGAGTCTACTCTTCTATTGTTAATAAATATTCATATTCAAATTAATAATTCTTCTCTAAGAAATGATCATTTCAATTACTTGCCTATCATTTTTAATAAGACCTAGCTTAAAAAAAGAAAGTCATCTCACAGAAGTAATTCATGATTGTTAAATTACATCTTCCAAATAAGATGTCAGAATTTATTTATTATTGAAATGAAAATGAATTTAAAAATAATAATCTTAGGAATTCAGATATACAAGTTCTTAATTTTATTTTTTGATATGTAAGGCTGTACCTGATGGCAGTCTTTAATCATAACAACAACAAAAAATGGCATACATTATGTATATATGTATATATAATTTTGTTGTTGGGTGCTGTCAAGTTATCTCTGACTCATACAACCTTATGTACAACAGAATGAAACACTGTCTGCTCCTGTGCCAGTTTCAACATCCCTGATATATCTGAACCCATCATTGCAGCCATTGTGTCAATCCATCTTGTTGAGGGCCTTCCCTTTTTCGTTGACCCTCCACTTTCCCAAACATGATATTTTTCTCAGAGAATGGTCCCTTCTGACAAGATGACTGAAGTAGGTGAGATAAAGTCCATCCATTCTCACTTACAATGAGCATTCTGACTGCACATTTTCCAGGACAGATGTGTTAGTTTTTTTTAGCAGTCCATAGTACTTTCAGTATCCTTTGCCAACATCACAACTGAAAAGCATCAACTTTTCTTTGTTCTTCCTTATTCATTGTCCAGCTATCACAAACATGTGAGGTGATTGAAATTGTATGAATCAAAGTTCATGTGAAGATAAGAAAAATAATAATTAAAACATAGAAAATACTGATTTCAGGTAGTATATTTTATAGTTTGTTTCAATTGTATTTAACATAAAAATACTAATAAAAATTCTTGAGTGCTTATTAAGTACAATCAATAAATCCTTGAAGTTGTCATTATGAATAACTATTTTATAGATTGGTTTATTTATAAATAAGGCTCAGAATGCTTATACCCATGGCAATAAGATTAATAAATGACTGAGCTGGAATCTGAACAAGGACAGTCAAAAATAACAATAATGAAATAAAATAAAACTTGGCTTGAGATTGTAAAATATAATAGACAGTGAGAAATATTTGAGGAAGGATACAGAAGAGGTTGGGAGCTCTTGTGGCATAGTGCTTAAGACATTTGACTGCTAGCCAGAAGGCTGTTGGTTCAAACCCACGAGCCACTCCACAGAAGAAAGATTAGGCAATATACTTCCATAGTGATACTGCCTTGGAAACCCAAGGAGGGGTTGCTATGAGTAGGATCCGACTCAATGGCAATGAGAGAGAGAGGTATTGAACAGAATAAAAATGTAGAATCCTGAAATAATGAAAAATAATGGCTAATATCATGGTTCCATTAAAATAACTCTCTATAAATTTTGTTTGGAAGATCAACAGGAAAAGGTGCAGTAGGTGTTAGGAGTTAAACAATTGGATAATCCTATTTCAGGGTTAGATGAACAGTTTTGTAAATTTTCTGCAGAGATGATAGTTGAAGTGTTGGCATAGAAGAGTTTACCAGCGTTTTTCATTTAAATACAAATTACAAATTCCACAGTATATACATATATATGGTTAGATAGATGATAGATACATGGATAGACATGATAGATAGATAGACCTGTAGCCTTCTATCTACGTGTATGTACAAACACACATCCCATTGTATTCCATTTACATTGAATTAATCAATATGAGTTCGATTCCTTTGACACAAAAAGCTATTAAGTAATCATATAATACAGCACACTGTTCTGATTTAAAGAAAAATAATCTCCACCTATGAAAAATACTGCTGGCAGTGAGAATATACAACTTTTCTTAGCAGTATAGCAGTGTTTCATTACTTCCTTTTCCTCTTGAGATAATTTCCTGGATTCAAAAACTTTTATTACATAACTTTTTTGAATATTTATTTTTATTAGTAGTTATAGCACACTGACATTGAAAAATCTGTAAAACATAGTCCCTCACTGACACACGTGAAGTCTCCATACATAGGAATCGTCTCAATGGTAACTGGGTTGACAGCAGAGAAAAATAGAAATTGTGCTTTTCTGGTCTTGCAGAATGCACATATCATACTTTCCTTCTTTTATAAACAGAAATTCTTTCACTGGAGCACTTTAGAGCTGCTGTGCCTGTATTTTATATCCTGATGTCCAAAAGAATATCTCAATTTTGAAAATAAACATACCTGTGTCAAAAACACTTAGTATATTCTTTAAAGACATTCTTATGGTGTGGAATTTCAAAAAGGTGCTTTATTTTATTTTTACATACATTTCACTAGCTTTTATATTCTTGCAGCGTTTCAGATTGAATATATGTATTTTTAATGATGCTGGCAGTTTTATGAAAAAAATGTTAAATATATTTTAAGGATAAACAATATTACCAAGCCTTTTCATTATCCGCTGTGGGCATTTCATTTTTTTTTTTTTTTCCTTATGATTTCTTTGACTTCAAACAGCAAATGTTTGCTGGTCTTCAGAGGAGAAAATTTAAATTTAACTTGGTGTCTAGTGGCTTTTAGGGGAAAATGTCCCTTCGGTACCTCATTGGTAGTGTCTGGATGTATGCCTTAAACTCTACCTGTAAAAATCTGAGGCTGAGAGTTCTCCTGTGTCTTGACTCTGCTCCAGACCTTCACAACAAAGTGGCTTAAATGATATCAGGGTTTATAGATTTATGAAAGATGACAACTCTAAAAAGATTGCTTATTTGCAAGACTCAGCAATTTTACTTTTTTTTTTCTCTCTCAGCTCTGTGTTTCTAGGTGTCACTAACAGTGTGTCATACACATTAAGCATAAACCCCATTCTTACTCTTATTCCTCCTTTACCACACTAGGCAGTTGTGATCCATTCTGCTGTAATAGCCAATGAATTTTGCATGAGGTTCTTAAGAGGAAAAACTATTAAGTACTGCAGTAGGCAAGAAGTCAGCCTTACTGATAGAAATTTTTGAGTGGTTTTGGAAAAAGCCAATGTTCTTTTGAAAGTTCTGGGTCACTTAAATGGTTTCAGCAGCTAAAGGTTAGTATACCTTACTTCTCATCCTTGGTAGATGTAGATTTTTTTTTTTTTTTTTTTTTAAGAAATGGCTAAAAATACTTTAAAAGAAAAGTTTGGGAAAACACTTTAGATGTATGGTGAATTATAAAATGAGTTCTACATTAGTCTTCTATAAAGTTTCATGAGTTAATCCATAGTAGATGCATTACTAGACACATAATTTGCTTGATTGATTAACATAGAGTAGATTAAAGTTAATATAGCCTCTCTGCTACATTTCTGGTCTGTCTTCCCTGATTGTCCCCAACATACAGATATAATTAAAGTTATCCTTTTCTGTTAATGACTTTTTCTTTGAAAAAGTCTCTCATTTACCTAGTAACTTGACATTCCTTGTGTTGCTTCAGGTGTTAAAAATAAATAAAGAAAGAAAATGCTCAAATAGCATATCCTCAATCAAATGTTATCTAAGGAAAAAGGTGGAAGTCAGAGTGACACTTTAAAAAGTTGCATTAATTTTCTGACCTTATGGCATGATTTACTTTACTGATATTATTATTTATAATAAGAAATCTAGTAATGTACACTATTCTAATGACTTGGTAAGCAGTGACTTCAGTGCTTTAACTGATATTTTGAGTTATGGAGATATGCAGAAGAATGGATCTTCTTTATTCTGTTTTGGTTGTCTCAAGCATTCATATTCATTCTGGAGAAATTTGATTAATTGGAGAGAAATGTTAAGACTTTACATATAAGATCTAGCATATGAAGTAGAGATATAATTTACTTTCAATTATAGTTGCTTGGAATTTTTGCTGTATTGTTGCAAGGGACTATTGAATGGATCAATTCACGGCCTGAAATTAGGTGAATTATATGCATACTACCTTAAAACTATTTTGCTATGAAGTAATGCTGTGAAATGGTTGCATGAAACATCTCCAATTGTTGCAAAATTGTGCTTTGGATTAATGGAACTGTTAAAAGTCTCTAATATTGGATGTAAGGGTCTAAAAGACTTAGAAAACATGACATAAAAGAGATTATTTTGGCTTTTCAGACAATTCTGACTTCTCTAGTCTCATAAGACCTTGTATTCCTGCCTATTTCTGGAAGAGGTAATACATTTTATTAAAATTCTTTTTAACTAGGAAAAAGCAGGAGGAGACTGTTGGTGGGGTACATCTGTATAACTTTTGAAGGGTAATTTGCCAATATTAGTCAAAGTTTATAACTAATACAACAGAATGTTGATTAGCCTTTCACATTCTGGTATGTTTCTGAAACATTGTATTTCATTTATATTATTTTACTCTGTTGGTAGTGATACTACATCATTAAATAGAAATAATATAAAAAGGGTCAGCAGTGAAAGAAATCTTCAATATAACAGAGAAATTAACAGTAAACTAGAAAATTGGAAGCCATTTAGAAGTATCAGAAAAGAGGGAAATGAATCTCTGCTATTACTGTATTAGAAGCTATTTCTATACTATGAAAATGTGATAAGAAAGAGCCAGAAGTGACTGGATGAAAGTGATTAATACCAAAATTGCCAGGAAAAGCACATCACCTTAATGCTTCCATTATCACCTTTAGGAATTTTAATGTCCATTTTCACAAGTATTCCTTAAAAGAGAATTAATAATACATTTGCTTTATACTTATTTTTAATAATATAAGCCAAAAGGCTATTATAGACTAACTTTCATTGAAATTATAATATAATATAAATAGTTGCATTGTTTAATTGCTTAATAAGGTTTTCAGATATTTAATTCTAATGCTATGATTGATAGTATGCTCTAACAACATTTTGAAAAAGGGAGGTCTCAATATTACATTAAGCATGTCCAAGTATTTAATTATATTTAAATATAATCATATTTTCAAATGAGAAATATTAATAAGTAGCATAATCAACATTGATGTTTTAGTTTATTATGTATATTTTTGAAACAATAATGAAATTCATACTTTAAAAAAATGCAAGTACATCCTCATACATAAATTTGGTTTGTCATTTACTGGAATGTTACATGAAAAATATTCAAAAGTGACCAAAGTAAAATGATTTGTATAATAGTAATAAGGACAGAAGAGATCTTGTTCACATTTTTATTTAGTATAATATTTATTTGATATCAATGATTGCTAACATCCCTCTTCCTTAATCAAAAGCTATGTATGTCAATTTGTTCGTTTACTCTTAAAAAGAGAAATTGCCTGCCATTTTTGATATTTTGAGAAAATAAGTCTTTCTAATATTTATTTGAATTCGTTATTGAAGAACAGGAAATGACTTTTGTTTTAAACTATACATTGTTTAGTTAACTATTTAGCATTTTTCTTTTAAAAACGTTTTACATTCAAAGTCACGTGTACATTTAGTTTCATTCCCCATTTGCCATGTCCAACCCTAATCCAGTCTCCTTCCTCCCCTACCCTGCAACACTCCCCCTGTGCCCCTCATAATTAGGCACTCCTGTTTGTCCTGCATTTCCTCAGTTTGAATGTTGGTCCTTTGGTGTTCCATGGTTTATTGCTTTAGGGGACGTATTACCATTGAGTGTGTGAGTGCAGCAGCCTGGGTTGAGTGGTCTGTGTGTACATCTCACTAACCATTGGGCTGAGAGCCCGCCCCTGGGGGTGAGTTTTACTCCAGACACTGAATGTATTTCAGGGCCATAGTATTGGGAGTCTCACCAGACTTCATCTGACCAGTAATTCTGGTAAGTATTGAGTTTTTGGATTTTGTTCCACGTTTTCCCTCCCACTCTATCCAGGATCTCCAAATTTGATCCTTTCCTGAGTGGTTGGCATTGGTAGCCGGGCACCATCTGGTTCTTCTGATATCGAGGATCATCATGTCCTAGGGTTGATTGGTTCTAAATGCACTTGGTTTGTGTGTGTGTGTGCACGTGTGTGTGTTCTTCTTCACTTCTGATGCTAGTAGACCATTAGCTGCATCCTAGATGGTTGTTTGAAAGCTTTTAAGACCCCAGTCACAACTCACCAATGTAAGATGTGGAGCAACACTTTTATGTATTTTGTTGTGCCAGTTGAGTCTGGTGTAACACAGTACTATGGTCCTGTGGTAGTGGCTCTATTGGATCTCTCTCCCATAGTGTTGGGATGTCTCTGAGGGATTACTCTGTGTCTTTCTTCTGTTGTTTCTGTAAGGACTGCAGGTATTTTGTATCACTGGTGTCTGTACAAGATTAGCCTCAGCTGAGTCTATCCTTAGTCTACAGTATACCTCTATTCACTGATCCCTGTCTGATTATCTCAGGTGTTTATGTGTTTATCTGTATAGCCTAGTGTTTGGTGTTAATGGCAATGTGGTATTGTGGACACATTGGTTGATTTTAACATCTGTTGACTATTTAGCATTTTGTCTTATGGTATTATGCCATGGTGCAAGCATAATCTTCAAACTTAAAATATATTAATTTTAAGAAAACTAAAATTCTTATCCCCTGTGATACTTGGAGCTGTGTGTCAACTTGGCTGGACCACAATTCTGTGTGGTTTAAGCAATTGTGATGTGGGTTGTTCCTATGAGGGGATCAGATGTATATGTTTTGAGCAGCCAATCCATTGAAAGGGAGTTTCCCTAGGGGTGTGGCCTGCTTCAAGTATATTTATGGACATCTGGGAAAAGAGACACTCTTCTGTGGATCAGGATTCTGTTGTGCTGCCTACAACCATCCATGAGCAAATAATCCACCATTTGGCCTGGAGATCTTGGATGTGTCATTCATTGGAGTCAACAGCCAGTGCACTGCCTGCCAGCCTTGAGCTCCTCAGCCCCTGCAGCTGTGTGAGTCAGGAAAAGCCTCCAGCTTCACATATGATCCAAGAACTTATGACTCGCCAGCTTCTATAAGTGTGTGAGCCATTTTCCTATGATAAAAATTACCCTCTCTCTCTCTCTCTCTCTAAGCTTTACCGGTTTTACTTCTCTAGAGAACCCAGTCTAACACATCCCCTCAATCTTTGATATGAGGAGGTAGAGGAGAAATAAAACTGCTGTACAAAAAGAAGCATGACTTTATATAAACATACAGAATGTTCCTTATTTTCATGATACTTTTATTAGACTATGAACACAGCTCCCAATTAATTTTGTTTTCAAAACAAATGACTATTTATAAGCATCACCGTTAAAACTGATTTAGTTACTTGATCAATTCTATATAAAATTGAATACCTACTGTATGTCAAGTTCTTTGTTTTATAATTTTATTAGCATTTTATTTAAGACATTATTTACAAAATATCATTTCAACATATAATCATTATAAAATTATTATTAAGACTTTTTTTTTCTTTTTTCTGTACTAAATCTCTGAAATTCAGAGTCTACTTTATACTTATAACCTAGCCACATTTCAACCAGGCTAACCAAATTCAAAAACTCAATACTCATATGTGGCCAGTGGCTAACATACTAGACTGTGCAAATCCAGATCAAAAATTAAACTAAGAGAATCACAGGTAATGAAAACAACTGAAACCTCTTTGTTTCTGTAATAGTAATGTGTCCTGGAAAGTAAAAAATGCTCTCCTTTATATGTTTCTTGCTCTCAGTAGTTATAGGAATTATCCAAACCTGATGCTACAGATATTACACTACAATGTCTTGTGCATGCTTTAAAAATTATTCAATTAAAATAAAGAATGCATACCATATCATACATATTTTACTGAACCAGGCAAAACAGAATTAAAAAAAAAAAAAAATGTTTCCACTTACAGGAGCACTGGTGGTGTAGTGCCTCAGGCATCCGACTGCTAACCAGAAGGCTAGAGGTTCAAACCTATCAGCCACTCCTCAGAAGGAAGACTGGGCAATCTACTTCTGTAGAGATACTCCCTCAGAAACCCAAGAATGGGTTGCTATGAGTCCGGATAGACTTGACAGCAGTGAGTTTTTTTTTTTTTTTTTTAAACAGGTAATACACCAAAAGTCTTTAGGGGTAAATCAGATAGTTTGTTTAACCAGTGCTTTACATTTTCTTTCCTGGTCTTTGGTCTTACCATTTCTAACCAGGAAATCATTTGTCCAACAAGTCCTTAAAAAAAAAAAAAAAAAAAAAAACTATTCCATAGGGTCTCCATGACTGTAAAAGTTTACAAAAACAGACTGTGTTATTTTTCTCCCATGGAGCAAGCTTGCAGAATTGAACTGCCAAACAATGGGTTAGCAACCACGTGCTCAACCACTGCACCACAAGGGTTCCTTAACAAGTACTCAAAAGTTAGTATCTTTGTAAACTGTAATATCAACGCAAGATTACAGTGTCTTGTTAATGGGGTCACTAGCGATAAATTTGATAGCGAAGAAAATGAGCACAACTCAATGAGACGAATTGACACAGTGGCTGCAACAACACGCTCCAAATTAGCAATCATTGTGAGGAGGTGAAGGACCAGCCAATGTTCTACTCTGTTATACATAGGGTTGCTATGAGTCAGTTGAAATGACTCTATTACACCTAATAAAAACAAATGGCCTTCAATTTTTGCAATTAAAAAAATGTTGTAGTTTTGGTGAAAGTGAACACAGAAAAATAGGTTCCCGTTCATCAATTTTTACACATACTGTTCAGTGACATTGATTTCATTCATAGCATTATATCAACACTCTCATGTTTCCCATTTTGGTTGCTCTGTTTGTAATAACTTAATACTCCTGCTCCCCTACCTTCTTGTCAATGTTTTAGAGTATTTATTGACCATTTGGTGTTACACAGATGATTTTGAGAAGAGCCAACTTCTGAACTAACCTGCTTTATAACTCAGAGATGATGTGAGGGGATAGCTTTCATACAAGGTTTAAAGAGTGTGTCAGGGTAACTATTTTGAAGATTCTTCCATTTTCAAAATGGGTCCTGTAAGTCTCAATTTGGGAGGAGTTTGGAGTCCAGTTCTATGTTTTTCTCCTTTTCTATAAGGATTCAACTATTGTGGCCATGATAAGATTGTTAGGTACTACTGGTCACTACATTCTAGTTTTGGTCTCAGTTCAGAAGGCTGTAGTTACTGTACACATACAGTGCTGTAGACCAATTTCCTCTTTGAATCTTTGGTTTCCTCTTTAATCTTTCAGTCAAGATGAATAGAGAACAATAGTTGTGTCTTACATGGTTGCTCACAAGTTTTTAAGGTCACAGACTTTACTCACTAAAATAGGAAGTGGAACACAATTTATTTTTTTGTTTTTTAACAAATATTTATATCCTTATTAGCTCTTAGATGTTAGTTTGAAAGTCATGTCGCTTATTATCTATAATATAGAAAACAGGTTTCTTTCTTTTTTTTTTTTTTTTTTTCTTGCTGTGATTGCAGAGGAGACATGCTTTTGGGCTAAATTTCCTATGAACTCATATAGACAAAATAGTTTCAAAGTTAGATAATGTTAAAATTTTTATTTTCTTTGCTATCTTGAATGTATTATTGTACTAGTACTTCATCATTCTGATTGTTGTCCATCCACAGGCATGTTGAAATAAAGGGCTGGTGATCTGCTTCTGAAATATGAGTGACTGAAGGCCATATTCAGCATAGTTCTCCTCTAACACACATGGGGTCTCCATGAGTTGGAATTGATGAGAAGACAACTGTTCTTACTATTTTTTTAAATTCAGTCCATTTATGCCTCTAGAGTTTCTTTGTTTTGTTTATAGATTAAGTTAAACCACAAGAAGGTTTGGGAACATGGTCACAAGGGACATCAAGCTTAATTGGCATAACATACTACTCAAAAACATTGTTCCACATCCTACTTTGGTGAGTAGCGACTGGAATCTTAAAAGCTTGCAAGCGCCCATCTAGATGCATCAGTGAGTCTCTCCTTTTCCTGAGCAAAGAAGAATGAAGAAAACCAAAGATGCAGGGAAACAATTAGTCCAAGTGACTGGTACCCCATGCTATCCTCAGCCTATATGACTATGAGACCAGAAGAACTAGATGGTGCCCAGCTACCACTGTCAACCACTCAGAAGGGAATATATGTAGGAGATCCTGGATAGAGTGGGAGAACAATGTGGAAAAAATTCAAATAATGGAAAAAAAAAAAGAACCGGTTTGCTGGTCTGATAGAACCTGGTGAAACTCCTGAGACTATGGCCCCTAGCTGCCCTTGAGATCTGGAATTGAACCCATTCCTATGGATTTCAGCTAGATAACAGACAGGCCTGAGAGCTAAACAATTAAATTAGGTAGATACACTCCTTGGAGAGATCAGTCATGGGAGAATAGGAGAGAAGTGTAAGCACAGGGTGATGGTTTGGGGGGCCAGTAGTGCATGGGAGGGAAGGACACTGGGAAGAGATAATTATGAAGAGGAAGTAGTAAGAGAGCTGTTACGTTATGGCAAATTGCAATCAAGGTCATTAGACAAAATGTGTATGAACTGTTGTATGGAAAATGAATTAGCTCTGTAAACTTTTACCCAAGTCATAGCTTAAAAAAAAAAGTTAGACCACAAGAATATACCTAGAAATAGTTTTATTCCCTCATCAATTAGCCTCTTTGAGTTACAATTTCAGGTGTATTCTTGATTTTGGTCAAAATTGGCTTATATAATCAGTTTTTATACATTTAATAAAGTTATTGTTGAAGACACTGTAATGTTACTTAAAATATTTTTTGTAAATGTCCATGTGATACTATATATTAAAATGTATTACTAAAATAAAATTTATTCTTCCTAAGAAATGAAATTCCTTCACTTTTCTGCAAATTAAATCTTCATAAAATAAACTTATTTCTTGTAAAAGAATTTCTACATCAAAGAAAACATTTTATTCTCAGTATATACTCTGTATTGGATGAATATTTTTAATTATGTTATTGGTATTGGCTTGTTTTTCTATTCAAATAACTATATGTTGTTGTTGTTATGTGCCGTCGAGTCAGACCTGACTCATAGTGACCTTTCCCTGGGTTTCTGAGGCGATATCACTATGGAAGTAGATTGCCCAACCTTCCTTACATGAAAGTAGCTGGTGAGTTTGAACCACCAGACTTCTGGTTAGCAGTCAAGTGCCTTAGGCACTATGCTACCAGAACTCCCAAATAACTATATAGTGCATACTTTTTTTTTTTTTTTGGTCAGCTATCACAAACTCTGTGTGTTTATAATAATGTGTTGGCTCAGTTGTCTACATCTACCAGCAACACCGTCCATGAATTTAAGAATCATGTATATTTAGTGTAAAGAAAATGTTTTAAAAGGCATCCTACCTGTTTTGGAATTAATTTTTAAAAAAATAATTAATAGAAACCGTCTATTATATAAACCTACTAAAAGTTACTACTTTTGAGAACAGTGTCATTATATAATGCTTCGTTCTCTTTGTTCAATGACTGGATACAGTATTATGATAATAAAATGAATAAATATAAGGACTAGAGTTTAGATTTTCTAGAATACTTTAAATAGACTATGCTTTTGGTAATTTTTAACACTTTTGCATTCTATGGATCTGTAGCAAATGCTGTTGGTACTCCAATCATATCCCTTTGGTTCTTATTATTTCAGATATGCCAGGGCAAAATCCACCTGTCAGCATCCCTTTGCACTATTGATGGAGCCACTCAGCCTGCATGCATTTCAGGCCAGACCTGACAGGGAATTAATACCCCATGGAAGTTGCCTTCAACCAATGACTGGCTCTAGCTGCTAGACAGATGTCTTAACTTCCCAGCTCCTCGGTGAGCAAAGTTGCACTCTGAGTGTAGATTCTACTATGTTTTCTCACAGTGTTCTTAGCAGGATTAAACTTCAGTTGCTCATTGTGATAAATTGTCTGATGATAATGTATTTTATTAAATCCCTTTCCTTTCTTTCTCACTTTTTCATTAATCTATTGGTATTTCTTAGGATATTCTACAAAGAAACTTTTGCTTTCATTTTTTTTTTTTTTTTGGTCTTAGAATTAGACTTCTGTGGCAGTTCATGCTGAGAAAATCTTATTCAATTAGATAGTTAATTTATCCTTTTAATATGAACACTGTCAGTACTCATAAGGTTCATTTCATGTAAAATGTCATTTATTTTGTTCTTGTCTATTTTATTATTAGACTTCAGTATTTTATTACCCACAAAACCGGTTAACTTTTTATTTATTTTACTACTATGTGATCATTTACATTTATATATATTTTATACATATATATATATATATATACATATATTTTGCCAAATATATGATTATATATCTAGACCTACATTTTACTTATGAGTTCACAGAACTGTCATTACAGGCAAATTATAGAGGATAGTGCTAAGAAGATGGGATTTAGAGTCAAAGATAATGTCTATCCATGATTTTGCAACATCATGGTTGTAAAATTACTCCAAACATTGGTTTCCTTACCTGTAAAATATAGAAAATATTGTCAAATCCAGAGAAATTATGGATGTAATTAATCAATTGTTGTTGTTGTTATGTGCTGTCGAGTTGGCCCCGACTCAGTGACCCCTCCTTGAGTTACCAAGGCGGTATCACTATGGAAGGAGATTGCCCAACCTCCCTTCCAAATTAATCAATTAATTGTTGCAAATTTCTTAGCCTGATATCCTGCATGCTTTAGATGTTCAATAATAATAGAATTATGGCAAAAATTCTCACAAGGCCCTTTTTTACACTTGTTTCCAGAAAATAATTTTCTCATATTTCACATTTTATTTTAGTCTTGATAGGCTGCATATTCATATGTTATATATAGATGTACATATGTACACATATAAATATAATATACATATATTAAAAAAAAAACCTCACTGCCTTAGGCACTGCACCACCAGAGCTCCCATAATATACATATAATATATAATGTATATATAACACACACACACACAAACACACACATACATGTATATGCAAGGAGCTCTGGTGGTACAGTTCCTAAGGCATCTGACTGCTAACCAGGAGGTTGGTGGTCTAAACTCACTAGCTGTTCCATGGAAAAAAGATGGAGTAAACTACTTCCATATAGATTTACTGCCTTGGAAACACAACCAGAGGCCACTATGATTCAGAATCAACTTGATGGCAGTGATATTTATATACACATATACACACACACATATATACACATACATGTATATGTATATGTAAACACATATGTGTATATATATATATATATATATATATATATATATAGGAGCTCTGGTGGTATAGTACCTAAGGCATCTGACTGTTAACCAGAAGGCTGGCAGTTCAAACCCACTAGCCACCGCTCAGATGAAAGATTAGGCAATCTACTTCTATAGTGACACCACCTTGGAAACCCAAGGAGGGGTTGCTATGAGTCGGATCTGACTCGACAGCAATGGATTTTTTATATATATGTATGCATATATGCTGTTGTTAGTTGTCATTCATTCTACATTGACTAGTGGCATAATTCATAGGGTTATCAAAGCTATGGCTTTTAGAAGAAAATCACCAGACTTGTTTTTACAGGCTTCTCTGAGTGAGTTTAAACTGTTATCTTTTGGTTAGTAGTCCAGCATTTAAGCATTTATGCCACCAAAGGACTCCTCATTCTCTCTCAGTCTCTCTGGCTGTCTTTCATGTTGTGTTATTTTTATTTATTTTTTTTTTTTGTCTTTCTCTCTCAATATAAGTATAACTCAACACAACACACTGCCGTGGAGTCAGACCCAACTCATAGCGACCTCTCCTTGGGTTTCCGAGGCCGTATCACAATGGAAGTAGATTGCCCAACCTTCCTTCCAAATAGTAGCTGGTGGATTTGAACCACTAGCCTTCTGGTTATCAGTCAAGTGTCTTAGGCACTATGCTACCAAAGCTCCATTGGTAAAGTTGAGGGTCAGTGAAAAAGGGGAAGACCATCATCAAGGTAAATTGACACAGTGGCTGTAACAATGGGCTCAGGTATTGCAAGTATTGTGAAGATGGCCCACGACTGGACAGTGTTTTGTTCTGTTGTGCATAGGATGACTATGAGTCATAGTTGAGTTGACAGCAAATAAAAACAGCTAACAATGTTTCAATTATCCTGAAAAATTATTTCAAAAAATTGTATGTCCACTTTAGGAGAAAATAGGATTTTCCAGTTTGTAAATCTTCATGGAAACAAACTGTGTATGTTTCTCCTGTGGAGTGAAAGGTGGGTTTGAACTACCACAGGCTTAACCACTGTGTTTCCTGGCTTTCCTTCCTGTTACATAGTAGGTGTCACGTAATACATGGAGAGGACCTCTGGTGGAGCAAATGTTAAAGCATTTAGTTGTTAACTAAAAGGTAGGCAGTTGGAATCCACCAGTTGGTTTATGAGGTAAAAAATGAGGCAGTCTCTTTCCATAAAGATATATAGGTTCAAAAGCCCTATAGGACAGTTTTACTCTGTTTTGTGGGGTAGCTGTGAGTTGAGACTGACTCTGTGGCAATGGACTTGTTTTTGTAATGCACAGAAGATCACATCCAACAATTTCTGCCTTCACATAAAAAAGCCTGTTAGAAAGGACCCATAGAATCTCATTTCTATCAAACTATGTTACAGGAAGAAAGTTCTACTCTTCAATTTGAAGTTTGCAGTTCAGTATAATTTTAAAGAAAAAGGAAAGGAAACCCTCAGAGCTTTCATTTCCAATGACATTGGCAAGTGATGATCCGTTACGACTGAGAGCTCTGGAAGGGTGTCTGTGACAGTGTGAACTGATGAATAGGTAACATATGTGGGTGTCTTTACTGCCAGGTTATTTCCTGTGTATCTCCCAGATACAAACAAATCTTAAGTAAATTGCAATATGAATTAAAAAAATTTGGAATAGTGTCATTTTAATTAGTGAATATACTCTCATAGATCTCCCCTTTTGTTTCATTCGCTATTGATTCACATTTAACATTAAAATAATTGAAGTGAATACTAAAGAAAATCCCCAATAAATTCCCTGTCAATATTTTGAAGATGATAGAAATTGATAAAATATAAGTGCTAACCGTTCTAAAAATGGTGCTCTTTTTGAAGAAAAGTTGCATTTGGACTGTGAAGACAATGAGTCAGTGTCACAAATCGTGACAGGCCCTGCAGGCTGAGGATAGAGTTATTACCCAAAGGACAAACCATGCCAGTAATTAGTTCACCCTCCTTTATCCCATCACATTCCTGTTCATGGAAATCAGTGCCATGAAGGGCCTTGCACTTCTGTATGACAGAAAAGAGAGTAACAGTTAGGTTGAAAGTGTGCATGAGCATGGATGAGGTGTAACACATCCTATTTTATTAACATTTTCTCTTCATGGTTTTGCTCATATAGTTTATAAATTAACTTTTAAATTGATATTTCATTTTTGCATTTTTCAAGCAATTATCAGAAACAACTATCTTAATGATCTACACATTTATAATTTTTACGAAAGATCATTTCTTTTGCAATATTATGAAAATAAATTCTTCTCTAAGAACACTTCCCACTATGCAAAGCATATTTAAACAATTTAGGAACTTTCCATCTCTCTCTTAAAATTATAAAATAAATCAAGTGGTAACTTCATTTGGATAAGTTTATTAAAAAGAAAAAAAAGATCACTCAAAAGCAAACTAGAAAAAATTAGCTTTAGTACCGTATATTTATTGTTTCCTTGGAAACAAAATAATTACTTGCAAAATCTTTACATCTCAAATTAAATGTGAATTGATTAATGTAATTTTTATGTGAAACATACTTTGGAAAATTTAGATGTTCTTTTCCAACATACCAGAATATGAACACAATTTCTTTCTGCAAGGTATAATTAAATATCTAAATTCCCCTCCTGCATAGAGTTAAAACAATACTTCTCACTGAGATAGGCATACTTTATCCTCAGATATTTTATTTTCTAAGAAATTCTTTTGCATGTTTAGAGTAATCCCACTCAGCCTTAGAAAATATCATCCAATAGAAAACATAGGTTCATCTCCTCAGCATAAACAAACTGGAGTATTGAAATAATTATTCAAGTCAACAAGTGGGTAGTGGAGTACTCAATCAATTATAAACACCTTCTAAAGTAAATGTTGTAAAAAGATGTGTCCTTTCACCATACTTAGTGTAGTGTAGTGAATTGCTTAATATGCCTGTGGTAGTTAAGTTTGTGTGTCATCTTGGCTGGGCCTGATTGAGTGGCTGGGCAGCTGGTGTAATATTTCCCATGACGAGACTGATAATCAACTCCATCATGGAATCTACTGTAAGCAGCTGAATAAGTTGTCTTAGGGATGTGGTCTGCTTCCTGTGTATAAGGAGAAGACTTGGGGAATGGTCTCTAGCGTATGGCATGCTTGAACCCTGCATGTAGCTGTGTCATTGTTCAGCAGCCTGCCATGCTCTGCCAATCTTAGAACTTTCAATGGACTTGAAATAATAGCCTGTTGTGTGGTTTGATAACATCGGGACTGTGCCTTTTTACTTGTCCATCCTGGGCTTGTCAGCCTTAGCAGCCAGCAGCTGAGTAAAGGAAAGTATCTAGCAAAGAGAAGGCAAAGCTGAAGCCCAAGGTTGAGGTGCTTTCACCCAGCCCACAGAGCTCAGCACTTTGAATTCAGACTTAAAGCCTTCAAACTGTAAAAGAATAAACTCCTGTTTATTAAGGACATCCCATTTGTGGCATATTCTTGTCAGAGCAGCACTAGGTAACAAGAAAAGAATATGGTACCAAGAGTGGGTGCTGCTCTGACAAATACCTCAAACGTGGAAATAGGAGTGGAGGACGTCCTTGGCCTGAGACACTGGCAGAAAGACCCCTGCATGAGGGATGAGAGACAGCAGTAGCAGAGCCCAGAGAGTGGCATGAGACAGCAAGAGCCTTATCAGCCCACAGAGCAGAAAGCTAGATGCCATTGGGTAGGTGGCTTCCTGGTAGAGTGGGTTGCCTTTGGGTGTTAACTGGTAAAAGAGACTGTCATGAAATGGAGTAGCAAGTTGGCCAGCCCACAGAGCAGGAAAGCTGAGTGTTTTTTGGGGCAGGAAGTTTTCTGGCAGGGAGGGGGGTTGCCTTCTGCATTAATCAACAGAAGTGGAGAGACAAAAGAAATGGGAAGCAGAGATGCCAAAGCCTCAAAGGGTAGGACATCACCTCTGGGTGTGGAACCACCACAGCCCCCTAGGTTTTAAAGAGCCAGAACTTCACCAACTTGGTTCTGGAGTGTGGGGCTGCTCATTCACTTGAGCCAATGGGATGGAGCCATAGTTACTGCCCAAGAGTGAGGGGGTGGGGCTGCCATGCCCCAGAGGGAAAGGAACAGGGCCCACCAGGCCAAAAGGGTGAGGTCACCACTCAGGAACTAGGGGACTGAAGTCACCCAGTGGAGGATACCTGTACCGATAATACCACCCATTGATGATCTGTACAGGTGCCAAGTTGACAAGGGATGTAATTATGGTAGTTAATTTTGTGTGTCAACGTGGCTGGGGCTGGTTGAGTGACTGGGCAGCTGGATGTAGTATTCCTCATGATGAGATTGGTAATCAACTCCATGGTGGAATCTACTGTGAGCAGGTGAGTAGCTGCCTTAGAGATGCAGTCTGCTTCCTGTATATGAGGAGAAGCCTTATATGGCATGCTTGGACCCTGCATATTGCCATGTCATTTTTCAGCAGCCTGACATGCTCTGCCGACCTTGGGACCTTTAACGGACTTGAATTAATGGCCTGCTGTGTGATTTGGTAACATCAGGACTGTGCCTTATTACTTGTTTATCTTGGGCTTGTCAGCCTCAGCAGCCAGCAGCTGAGTGAAGAAAAGCCTCCAGCTTCAGTGGACCAGGAACAGGAGGCATAGCTGAAGTCTAAGGTTGAGGGACTTTCACCTAGCCCCTAGAACCCGGCATTTTGAACTCAGACTTAGAGCCTTCAAATTGTAAGATATTAAACTCCTGTTTGTGAAAGCCATCCCATTTGTGGTATATTCTTGTCAGAGCAGCACTAGGTAACCAGAACAATGGCCTTTCTAGCCATAGGCATGATACATTTTGTGATGTATTGTAAACCCTGGGAGTTCTAGTGGTGTAGTGCCTAAGGCATTGGACTGCTAACCAGAAGGTTGGTGGTTCAAACCCACCAGCCACTCCTCAGAAGGAAGATTGGTCCATATACTTCCACAGTGATACTGCCTTGGAAACCCAAGGAGGAGTCGCTATGAGTTGGATCCGACTCAAAGGCAGTTATTTTGGTTTGTTTATTGCAAATCCTAGACTCTGTGTCTGTTTACAGTGGGCTGTATCTTGAGTCCTGCCTTACTGAAGGGTGTGACTCAAGATATCAACCTTATTTTCCTTGAGGGAATACACGTGAATGTTCTGGGGAAGTTTGTTCTGTCTTGTTCCAGATCCTGCATTTGGTTCATCACCATTTCATCACTGGACTTGAGAGAGCAGCCAGTCTTCTGACCTCCTGACTTGTGTTCTTTAGCCCCTGCAATGACTTGAGTGAGGAGAATGCTCTAGACTTACACCTGATCCATAGATTGGGACTTGTCAGCCTCCTCTGTTCTATCACCAACATGAGCCAAGTCTTGGCAGTTTATGAGTTCTGTGAGATGTCACAGACACATAAGGAACCCTAAAACAGGAGGGAAGGTACTGACGGGATGAGGAGGTATTGATGTTAGTGTTGATGGAGTGGTACAGAAGTTTGGAAAAGCTGGACATTTGAAACATCTTTAACCTCTGCCTCACAGGTACTAGCCTTAGGCTGATCCTTTTAAGATAAATTATTTGAGAACTTATTCAATCATTATGATGTGCAAATATTCTGAGAAGTTGGACTACGTGAAGAAGAGGGCAGTATCAGGATTGGAGAAAGATTCATTAACAACCTGTGGTATGCAGATGACACAACCTTGCTAGCTGAAAGTGAAGAAGACTTGAAGCACTTACTGATGAAAATCAAAGATTGCACCTCCTTATGGACTAATAAGCAACATCATGATAAATGGAGAAAATATTAAAATTATCAAATATTTTATCTTACTTGGATCCACAATCAACACACATGGAAATAGCAGTCAAGAAATCAGACATCCTATTGCACTGGGCAAATCTCCTGAAAGAGACCTCTTATTTATTTGTTTGTTTGTTTGTTTGTTTATGCTTTGGGTGAAAATTTACATAGCAAATGTGTTTTACATTCAATAGTTCATGCATATCTGATTTTGTGGCCCCGATTTCCATCCCCAACCTTAAAACACTCTCCTGCTCTCTCTTTCCTGTGACAATCCCCTCGCTGTGATCATCCCCTCCCTGTGCCCTTCTTATCTCTGCACTCCTGTCTGTCCAGCTTTCTCACTATGTGAGCGGTACCCCTCTGATGTCTCATGGCTGCTTGACCTCTTTAAATTGTTCAAGAGCAATGATATCACTTTTGAAGACTAAGGTGCCCCTAACCCAAGCCAGGGTGTTTTTGATTGCCTTATCTGCATGTTTAAGCTGGACAATAAATAAGGAAGACCAAGGAAGAATCCATGCCCTTGAACTGTGGCGTTGGTGAAGAATACTAAAAATACTATGCACTGCCAGAAGAAAGACCAAATCCTTCTTGGATGATGTGCAGCCAGAATGCTCCTTGGAAGAGAGAATGGCCAGGCTTTGTTTCACCTCCTTTAGTCATGTTGTCAGAAGGGACCATGTCCCAGACCAGGATATCATTCTTATTAAAGTAAAGAGTCAGTGAAAAAGTGGAAGACCCTCAATGAGATGGATTGACACAGTGGCTACAAAGATAGGCTCAAGCATAGCAAGGATTTTGATGATGACACAGGACTGGGCAGTCTTTCATTCTGTTGGACACAGGGTCACTATGAGTCAGAGCATAGTTGACAGTACCTTACAACAATGTTATAGCTCAGCCGTGTTAATATATTTGCTCAAAGATGACAATCAGATGTGAAGTCGTACCATCATACAGTTCCTGTAAGATTGTAAATAAGTATCTTTTCTAGAGGAAAATTTCAGAATATGAATCAAATGCATAAGCTATGCATAATCTTTGCTCCAGATATTTTCAAGAGAGAAGACAATCTTTAAAAGGAAATAAATCAGAACAACCATCTAAGACTCAACTATTGGTCTCTATCTGGAGCACAGAAGAGTGAAGAAAATAAAAGATTCAAAGAGTTAGTGCAAAGAACAAATGGACCATGAAAACCACAGCCTCCACTGCCCTGAGACCAGAAGAACTAGATGGTGCAGAGCTACCACCTGATCAGGAACCACAGAAGAATCTAGACACAATGACAGAAAAATGTAGAACAAAATTAAAAATAATTAAAAAGGGCAAACTTACCAGTTTGTTAGAGACTGGCGGGAATCCCAAGACAGGTGCTTGTTGTTGTTGTTGTTGTTATTTGCCGTCGAGTCGGCCCCGACTCATAGCGACCCCTCCTTGGGTTTCCGAGGCAGTATCACTACGGAAGTAGGATTGCCCAACCTTCCTTCCGAGGAGTGGCTGGTGGGTTTGAACCGCCAGCCTTCTGGCTAGCAGTCAAGTGCCTTAGCCACTATGCTACCAGAGCTTAGACATCCTTAATACCTGGGACTGAACCCACTCCCCAGGGATTACCTTGCCACCAAACAAGACACAGGCCCATAAAGTGAATAACACTTGTGAGAAATATACTTCTCAGGATAATTAACCCTATGAGACAAAAAAAACATAATTTGCATGAAATCAAAGCACATAAGGCAGGGAGTGGCAGGCCAGAATTATGAACGGAAACAAGAAACCCACAAAGTAAAGGTGAAGAGGGCAATTGCATTGAAGTGATTCCTACTAATATTATGAAACAAAATGTGTATAAACTTTTCAATGGAAAAGTAATTTTCTCTGTAAACATTCACCCAAACCACAATAAAAATAAAATAATTAATTTTCAAAAAAGAAATTAACTTGATCAGGAACTCTTTTTTTTAATTAAGACAAATATCTTCTCTAAGTAATAATAATTTGATAATGAAGAGAGTGGGCTGAGTAAATTGACATATTAACTGTTGTTTTCTTTTTTTAATGTTGCATAAAACATAGTATACACTCAAGAAGTGCAGTCAATATTTAACTGGAGTAGAATCTTTGTTATGCTACTGTACAACACATTTTTTTTTCTCACTCTTATTGACAGAAATGTTTCATTAAGTGCTTGAGAGAAATAATTTAAATAAACAGTTGATTGAATCTGAAGGAGAATAAGGTGCCTTAGATACATAACCTAGCAAGTTTTATGGTAGAAAATGCTTCATAAAACCCAAAGCCACTGCCATCAAGTCAATTCCAACTCATAATGACCCTATGGGATAGAGTAGAACTACCCAATAGGGTTTCCAAAGCTGTAACTATTTATGGAAGCAGACTGTCTTATCTTTGTCCTGTGAAGTGGCTGGTGGGTTTGAATACCAAAATGTTGCTTAGGAGCCAAACACTGTCATGAGAGCTCCTTATAAATTGCATACTGTAAATAAAATAAGACGTAAGCAATAAATATTCTTACTGAAAGATCTGAGAGTTACAATGGTCTATTAGAGCTATGATCTATAAATTAGGAAACTGATTATCTCCTCTATAGTCTCTCTATATCTTCTCTTCTCTCTTGTTGCCTCAAGTAAGTGGAAATTTTATTAAAGAATCAACAAATTATTTATTAAAAAATTGTAGTGACCAAAATTAATCATATAAATATATTATATATGATATATATAGATTTACATCCCTGAACACATCTGTGACATATATGGAAATTTAATATGAGAGAAATCTGTAGAAGTAAAAGGTCTACACAAAGAAAAGATTAAATCTCTAACTATTTGAAAAAATTACATCTCATTATTTAGAATTTTACTTAAGAATGTGAAGAACAGAATCAGTACAAAACACATCTGAGAACCCAGTGGAATAATTTTTATGCAACTTTTTTTATTTTCCCCCAGATTTAAGAGCATGAAGAATTAATATAATTTCAATGAAAAGTAAATTGAAGAGAACATCTTTTGTAATTGTTAGGAATGCATTGAGGCTAAATGCCTTACATCATACAGTGTGGTCAATTACAATATTAAAAGAACACCCTGTATACATATTCTTCATCTGCAGCAGTATTTTATTTGTGATAAGTTATTAACTCACATTTATAAAGACCACTGAAATACACATTTACCAACAGCACAATGCATATTTAAAAAATAAAAAATTAAAAAAAGTGTATTTAGGAGATATTATTCCTCTATTTTCTACCACTTGTCTGTCAATTTGTCATACTGTGGTAGCTTGTGTATTGCTGTGAGGTTGGAGGCTATGTCACTAGTATTTCAAATACAACTGGGTCACCATCATGGACAGGTTTCAGAGAAGCTTCCAGACTAAGATTTATACTTTGGAAAGAATTGTCCAGTGAAAACCTTATGAATAACAGTGAAACAATTGCTGATATCTTACCAAAAATATCTATGAATAGCTGCGAAAATTTGTTTGATATAGTGCCAGAAGATTAGTGCCTCATATTGGAAGGGACTCAAAATACAACTGGGGAAGAACTATCTCCCTAAAGTAAGGTCAACATTAATAACGTGGATGGAATAAATCTTTTGTGACCTTCATTTATTGATGGGGCATAACTCAAAATAAGAAGAAACAGCTACAAATATCCATTAATAATTGGAACATGGAGTGATCAAAGTATGAATCTAAGAAAATTGGAAGTAGTCAAAAATGAAATGGAACACATAAAGATTGATATCTTAAGCATTAGTGAGCTGAAATGGATTGGTATTACCCATTTAAAATCAGTCAATGTTATGGCATACTATGGGGGAAATGATAAATTGAAAAAGAATGGAGTTTCATTCTTTGTCAAAAAGGATGTTTCAAGCTCTATCCTGATGACCACTGCTGTCAGTGAGAGGATAACATCTGTACACCTACGAGTAAGACCAGTTAATACTAATAAAATTAAAATTTACACAACAACCACTAAAGCTAAAGATGAAGTAACTGAAGGTTTTTACTAACCGAGGCAGTCTGAATTTGACCAAATGTGCAATCAAGATATATTGATAATTATTAGTGATTGGAATGCAAATGTTAGAAACAAAGAAGAATCAACAGTAATTGGAAAATATGGCCTTGGTGATAGAAATTATGTTGATTGAATATTGCATAATAGAATTTGCAAGAATGATGACTTATTCATTGCAAATACCTGTTTTTAACAAAATAAACAGTGACTATACATGTAGACCTTAAAAGATGGACTACACAGAAATAAAATCAACTAGATTTGTGGAAAGGAAAGAGAGAGAAACTCAATGTCATCAGTCAAAACAAGGCCAAGAGGTGACTGTGAAGCAGACCATCAAGTGCTCATATATAAGTCCAAGTTGAAGCTGAAGAACATTAAAATAAGTCCACAAGATTTGAAATATGACCTTTAATATGCCCCATTTGAATTTAGAGACCATCTAAAGAATAGATTTGATACACTGAACATCAAATACCAAAGACGAGAGGAGTTGTGGGATGACATCAAGAATGTGATAGGTGAAGAAAGCAAAAGGTCATTAAAAAGATAGGAAAGAAAGAAAATACCAAAAGGGATGTCAGAAGAAATTCTGAAATTTGCTCTTGAATGGACAGTAGCTAAAGCAAATGGAAGACAGGTTGAAACAAAAGAGCTGAACAAAAGATTTCAAAGGGTGGTTAGAGAAGAAAATGTAAAACAATATAATAAAATTTGCAAAGACCTGGAGTTAGAAAATGACAGAAAATCCTTCCCAAATGGGAAGAACACACACTGACTTTCTCAATCTGAGGGAATTGAAGAAAAAATTCAAGCCTTGAGTTATAGTATTGAAGCATTATATGTGCAAACTGTTGAACAATGCAGGAAGCATCAAAATTAGATGGAAGGAATACACAGAATCACTGTATCAAAAAGAATGGGAGGTAGCATATGATCAACAATCAATGGTACTGATAAAAGAAGTTGAAGCTTCATTGAAAGAACTGTTAAAAAACAGGGTTCCAGGAATTAACAGAATACCCATTGAAAAGTTTTAACAAATGAATTCAGCACTGGAAACACTTACTCATTTATGTCAAGAAATTTGCAAGAAAGCTGCCTGACTAATTGACTAGAAGAGACCCATATTTATGGTTATTAAAAAGAAAGGTGATCCAGCAGCATGTGGAAATTATCAAACAGTATCACTAATATCACACACAAGTGAAATGTTGCTGGAGATAATTCAAAAAGGTTGCAGCAGCATATTGACAGGAAACCTCCAGTAATGAAAGCTGGATTCAGAAGAGGATTTGGAATGAGGGATATCATTGCTGATGTCAGAGGAACATTAGCTGAAAGCAAAAAATACCAGAAAGATTTTTACCTGTGTTTTGTTGACTCTGCAAAGACATTTGACTGTATGTATCATAACAAATTATCGATATCATTGCAGAGAATGAGAATTGCAGAACACTTAATTGTGCTCATGAGGAACATGTACACAGTCCAAGAGGCTGTCATTCAAATAGAACAAGAGGATACTAATGGTTTAAAACCAGGAAGATTGTATGTCAGGGTTTTTTCTTTTTTTTTCTTTTCACTGTAACAACACTGGTGAGGTAGTGCCTAAGACATTTTGACTGCTAACCAGAAGTTGGCAGTTCAAACCCACCTGTCACTCTTTGAAAGAAAGACTGGACAATCTGCTTCCATAAAGATTTACTGCCTCAGAAACCCAATGGGTATTGCTATGAGTCAGACTTGACTTGATGGTAGTGAGGGTTTTTTTTTTTTTTTTTTTAATTTAATCTGTATGTTTAGCAATAATCTGAGAGGCTGGACTATATGAAGAACGTGGCATCAGGATTGAAGGAAGATTCATTAACAACTTGAGATATGCAGATGACACAACTTTGCCTGCTGAAAATGAGGATGAGTTGAAGCACTGATTGATGAAGATCAGAGACTATATTCTTCTGTATGGATTACACCTCTACACAAAGAGAAACAAAATCTTCACAACTGAACCAATAGGCAACATCATGGTAAAAGGAGAAAATATTGAAATTGTCAGGGACTTAATTTTTACTTGTATCCACACCCATGGAAGTAGCAGTCAGGAAATCAGACATCATTTTGCACTTTGCAAATCTGCTGCAAAAGACCTCTAATGTATTGAAGACCAAAGATGTCACCTTGAAGTCTAAGATGCACCTGCCCCAAGCCATGGTACTTTCAATCACCTCATATGCATAGGGAAACTGGAGAATGAATAAGGAAGACTGAAGAAGAGTTGATACCTTTGAATTGTGACATTGGTTTAGAATACTAAAAATACCACGGACTTCCAGAAGAATGAACAAAGCTGTCCTGAAGGAAGTGCAGTCAGAATTCTTAGAAGAGAGAATGGTCATATTTCATCTTCACCTACTTTGGTCATATTGTCCAAAAGGACCATTCCCTGGAGAAGGACATGCTTGGTAACATAGAAAGTCTACAAAGAAGGGGAAGATCATCAACGAGATAGACTGACACAGTGGGTGCAATGATGGGCTCAAGCATAGCAAGGATTGTGAGCATAGCACAGGACCAGGCAGTGTTTCATTTTGTTGTACATAGGGTGGCTGTGAGTCAGAGCTGACTAGATGGTGCCTGTGATGGTTATGTTTGTATGTCAACTTGGCTAGGCCTGGTTGAGTGGCTGGGCAGCTGGATGTAGTATTCCCCATGATGAGACTGGTAATCAACTTCATGGTGGAATCTACTGGGAGCAGCTGAGTAACTGCCTTTGGGTATGTGGTCTGCTTCCTGTATATAAGGAGAAGCGTTGAGAATGGTCTCTAGCCTATGGCACGCTTGGACCCTGCATGTAGCTATTTCATTGCTCAGCAGCCTGCTATGCTCTGCCGACCTTGGAACATACAATGGACTTAAGTTAATGACCTGCCATCTGATTTGGTAACATTGGGACTGTGCCTTTTTACTTGTCAACTTTGAGGCTTCTCAGCCTCAGCAGCCTCAGCTGTCTGAGTGAAGAAATGCCTCTAGCTCCAGTGTGCCAGGAGCAGGAGGCGGAGCTAAACCCCAAGGGTGAGGGGCTTTCAACCAGGGCCTAGAGTTTGGCACTTTGAACTTGGACTTAAAGCCTCCAAACTGTTAAGAATAAACTCCTGTTTGTTGAAGCCATCCCACTTGTAGTATATTTCTTGTCAGAGCAACACTAGGTAACCAGAACAGTACCTAACAACAACAACAACATTCCTCTGTTTTAGAAGATTTAGTGACAGTGTTTAAAGCATTCAGCTTGTAACTAAAGATCACTTTGAACCCAACAGCTGCTTCATGGGAGAAAGGTGAGATGTCTGCTTCTGTAAAGATTTAGTTTCAGAAACATTATAGGGCAGTTCTACTCCATCATATAGGGTAGATATGAGTCAGAATCTTCTCAATGGTGCTAGGTTAATTACTTTATTTCTGAAGCTTTATAATGAAAAATGTTATAATTTTCCATACCCATTATTCAAGAGTAATTAATTATCATTGTATTCAATGTGTATAATACCTTGGAAATTAAAAGGAGAAAAAAAAGTTACACTGATATTTAATGATATGAGCATCATTACTAACACATTTAATCTAGTGAATCTAAAAATATCCAATTATCAAATAATTCTTTTATCTTCACTAATGTATTTTTTCTCGGAAGGAAGGTTGGGCAATCCTACTTCCATAGTGATACTGCCTCGGAAACCCAAGGAGGGGTCGCTATTATCCCTGGGAAAATTCTGCCATTTTTATTTCTTATAGCTGATTGTTCTAAGGAGAGCATTCTTCTCTCCTCAGTGTTATTTTTTGTCTCTTTGGCCTGTCTATTGTTTGTCTGAAAGTTGAACCATTGTGGTGAGATCAGTTCCATGCTTGAAGCACAACTAAGGGTCATAGCCTGGAGCTTCTATATACTCGGTCAGACCAATAAGCTTTGCCTTATTATTATTATTTTGAGATATTCCACTTTTTCTCCCACTCTTTCCAGGATCTCCTATGTGATCACTTTCAGAGTGGTTGGCAGTGGTAGCTGGGCACCATCTAGTTCTGCTTTCAGGATCATGGAGGCTGAAGTTCCTGCAGCCTACTAGTTCTTTGAACTAATTGTTTCCCTGCATCTTTGAATTGTTTAACTCTTCTTTGCTCTGGACTAGGAGAGATCCATACTTGTACCTCAGAGGACCCCAGTCAACATTCACCAAAGGAAGATTTAAAACATTGTCTTTGTGGACTATGTTATGCCAATTGACATTGAAATCCCCAGCAACCATACTACTAAGTACACTGGCCCAGTAACTCCTTCTCTCAACGTGTTTGGTTATGACTAAGAAGCTTGCAAACTTTTCTCCCTGACAGCTCTGCTATATACATGGACAACATTGCAGCACATACAAATGTAGGTGTAGAAAGATTATCTGTCTGTATCCACTCACAGAGTAATGTTTGTTATTACTGATAAGGCAAGATTCTATATGAAATAGTATTTACCTTTGTTGTCTATAACTCTTGTGCACCTCTCCATGTTTTCCTTTTCCTTAGTGGTATTGTGCTGATCACACACTTGTATGTTCCCATCCCCTTCACCCAAATTAATACATGTCTCTTACCTAGTTAGTAATTTTCCTTCCCCTTTCCTCTCATCCCTGGGAACCACTGAAGAATGTCACTTTCTACGTATAAACTTTTCCCTGACTTTTCCTAATAGTGGACCCATTTAATGTTAATTCTTTTTGTAATTGATTTATGTCACTCAGCATAATGCCCTCCAAGTTCATGCATCTTATGAGATGTTTTGCAGATGCATCACTATTCTTTAATCTTACATAGTACCCTATTGTGTGCATCTACCATAGTTTGTTCATGCATTCATCATCTTATGGGCACCTAAGTTGTTTCCAACTCTTTGCTATTTTAAGTAGTGTTTCAATGATCATGGGTATGCATATATTTATTCAGGACCTGGTACTCACTTCTTTAAGGTATATGCCTAAATAGTGAGATTGCTGGATAAAGTGGTACTTCTATTTCCAATATTTTGAAGGAGTGCCATACTGTTTTCCACAGTTGTTGCTAAAAGGTTGCAGCGAAGAGGGTCGCAGTTGCGTCAGAAAGGAAGAAAGGATTCAAAAGCCAAAGTTGGGAAAGCTTTATTGTGTGCCCCCAGGCGAGGTTCATGGGTCCCTGAGAGGGGCCCAAGACGTCATGCCACCTGGCTGATAGAAAAGTGTTTTTATAGTGTTACTTTCCAGTTCTTCAGCAGACAGGATTAAGAGCAAGGTATGTGTTACAGGAACCAATAAGGTTAAAGCACCCTATTAGCATGGGGGCAGGAAGTAGAGCTGAAGCACTTCATTAACATAGTGGGCAGGAAATGGTTGGGGGCTTTTGTGAGTAAGAGTCAGGTGCTGGGGTCTTTCATAAGTAAGGGTTACATGCTGGGGTTTGGTATGGGCTCTGGTCAGGCGCTTCCTTGCTTGACCAGTTCTTAAAATTCCCTCCAGTGTAATCATTCACCCGCCTGGCCTGCCGTGCTCCCGCCTAACAGTTGCACCATTTTATACTCCCACCAGCAGTGTATGAGAGTTTAAATCTCTCCTCACCCTTGCCAACATTTGTTGTTTTCTGTCTTGTTGATCTTTGCTATTAGTGTTGGGTTGAGACAATATCTCTTTTTATTTATTATTAATATTTGAACCTCTCTAATTTCTAATGCTCTCTGTTCATGTTCACTGATGGAGAGTGGATCTTTGACAAGAGGCTGAAATCCATTAAATGTGGAAATGACAGTTTCTTTAACAAATGGTGCTAGCATAGATTGATATCCATCTGCATAAAAATTAAACAAGTCAATAAGTCACATGATATACAAAAACTAACTCAAGATAGATCAAAGACCTAAATGTGAACCTAAAACTATAAAGTTCACCAAAGATAAAATAGGGGCAAACTTAAGGGTTCTAAATTGTGGCATAAATGGCCTATCAAGTGTAACCCAAAATGCACAAATAACATAAGATAAACTAGATGACTGGGACCTTCTGAAAATTAAATTCTTATTTGCATTAAAAGACTTCTCTAAAATAGAAAATACAGATAGGAAAAAAAAAGTATTTGACAACAACCTATCTGACAAAGGGCTTATCTTTAAAATTTATGGAATACATCAATACTTGAACAGGGAAAAAGAAAAAAATGCAATTGAAAAACTGGGCAGAAGACATGAACAAACCCTTTGCCAAAGAAGATATTCAGGTAGCCAATAAACACATGAAGAAAGGCTCACAATTATTAGCCATTCTCACTGCCATCGAGTTTAATCCAACTCATGGTGATCCCTCCCTTGCTTTTCCAAGGCAATATCACTATGGAAGTAGACTATCCAACCTTCTTTCCAAGGAGTGGCTGGTGGATTTGAATGACCAACCTTCTGGTTAGCAGTCAAATGCCTTAGGCACTAGCTGCCAGAGCTCCTATTAGCCATTAGAGAGATGTAAATCAGAACAGCAAGAGATATCATCTCACTCCAGCAGTAATAGCAATGTTCAACAAGACAGAAAACAACAAATGTGTCAAGGGTGAAGAGAAATTAGAACACTCATATACTGCTAATGGAAATGTATACAACTGTGATACAACTGTGGAAAATGGTATGGCACTTCCTTTAAAAATTGGAAATAAAAATACCATATGATCCAGCAATCCCACTATTAAAACATATATTTAAGAGATGAGATACATGACATGATCAATGTTTGCACACCCTTTTCCACTGAAGCACTATTCACAATAGCAAAGAGTACACAATGGAATAATATGCAATATTGAAGAATAATGGAGAATCCACAAATTGCCTCATAAAGTGGGTGAACTTTTGGAGCACATTATCCTGAGTGAAATAAATCAAACACAGAAGGACAAGTATTACATCAGTCAATTATTATGAAACATCAAGGAAAGGTTTACATTGGAATGGAAACTATGTTTTTGTTGGTTACCAGTGATAGGAGGGGAAGTGAGGAAAATTGCTGACTAGTTAAATGATATTTATTGATTAGGGTGAAGGGAAAGTCAATATAACAGAAATATGTGAGCAGCACAGCATCACTAAAGAAAAGAAAAACACAGAGAGTTGCGCAAGAGGTACAGATAATATTGGTCAACAATGTCACATACGTAGTACTACATATCAGTAATAACCCAAACTCTAATATATGGGTAACAACATATGTAGACAGATGTAAGAAGACATACAAGATCATGAGTGGATAGGCAAATGAGAATGTACTCATGACCGTACATAGGTTTGGCAGACCATATTTCTACATACATATTTGTATGTGCTATAAAAATGTTCATATACATTATAGAGGTAACAGGGAACAAAATTAGGATAACTTCTTAGCCACAACCAAGCACTTTGAGTGAGTGAGTCTGTTGTCTTGCAGGCTCAGGACCATGGTTACAGGGGACATCAACATCAATTGATAAAACATCATACTCAAAAATGTTGTTCTACAACCTACTTTGGTGAGCAGAGACTGGGCTTATAAAAGTTTGCAAGGAGCCATATAAGATGCTACTATTGGTCTCTTCTCATCTAGAGCAAAGAAGAATGAAGAAAATCAAAGGCATATGGAAACAATTAGTCAAAGAGAATAATGGAACATGAAAAATCATCCTACATGAACCTGAGAAAAAAAGAACCAGATGGTGCCTGGTACCAATGCCAACCAATCCAACAGGGATCAAAACTGGAAATACTGGACATAGTGGAATAAAAAAATGTGAAACAAAATTAAAAATCATAGGAAAGACCAGGATTACTTGTTGGATAGAAACTGGTGAAACCCCTGAGAATACGGCCCTGAGTCACTCTTTGGACCTGGAATTGGACTCACGTCTATGGGTTAGTTCTCAGCCAAACAACAGACAGGTCTATGTACTGAAACCCAAAAGGGAAGAACACACTCGGCATTTCTCAATTTGAAAGAACTGAGGAAAAAATTGAAGTCTCGAGATGCAATATTGAGGTTCTATGGGCAAAATATTGAATGATGCAGGAAACATCAAGAGAAGATGGCAGGAATACACAGAGTCACTGTGCCAAAACGAATTGGTCAATGTTCACCCATTTTAGGAAGTAGCATATGATCAAGAACCATTGGTATTGAAGGAAGAAGGCAAAGCTGCACTGAAGGAATTGGCAAAGAACCAGGCTCCAGGAATTGATGGAATACCCATTAAGATGTTTCAACAAACAGATGCCCTGCTGGAGGCACTCACTCAGTTATGCCAAGTGATTTGGAAGACAGCTACTTGGCTGATTGCCTGGAAGAGATCCATATTTGTACCCGTTCCAAAGAAAGGTGATCCTGCAGAATGTGGAAAATATCGAACAATATCATTCATATCACATGCAAGTAAAATCTTACTGAAGATAATTCAAAAACAGTTGCAGCAGTATATTGACAGAGAGCTTCCAGAAATGCAAGCTGGATTCAGAAGACGATGGGGAATGAGAGATATCATTGCTGATGTCAGATGGATCTTAGCTGAAAGCAAAGAATGCCAGAAAGATGTTTACTT
>NW_006922302.1:696056-706248 GCF_000298275.1 Orycteropus afer afer | reverse complement strand
TATGCAGATGACACAACTTTGCTTGCTGAAAGTGAGGATGACTTGAAGCACTTACTGATGAAGATTGAAGAATACAATCTGCAGTATAGATTACACCTCAATAAAAGTAAGCAAAAATCCTCACATCTGGTCCAGTAAACAACTTCATGGTGGATGGAAAAAATGTGGAAGTTGTCAAGGATTTCATACTACTTGGTTCTACAATCAACACTAATGGAAGCAGCAGTTAAGACATCAGACGATGTATTGCATTGGGAAAATCTGCTGCAAAAGACCTCTTTCAAGTGACGAAGAGCAAAGATGACTCAATGAAGACTAAGGTGCACTTAACCCAAACCATGATATTTTCAATTGCCTCTTATACGTGTGAGAGGTGGACAATGAATAAGGAAGACCAAAGAGTTGATGCTTTTGATTTGCGGTGTTAGAGAAGAATGCTAAGAGTACCATGGTCTGGTAAAAGGACTAACAGATCTGTCCTGGAAGAAGTGCAGTTGGAATACCCCTGGAAAGTGAGAATGCCCAGACTTTGTCTCACCTACTTTGGTCACGTTGTCAGAAGGAACCCTTCCTTCGAGAAGGATGTCATGTTTGGTAAAGTGGAGAGTCAATGAAGAAGGGGAAGGCCCTCAAGGAGATGGATAGGCACAGTGGCTGCAACAGTGGGCTCAGGTATAGCAAGAATCATGAGGCTGGCACAGAACTAAGCAGTGTTTCATTCTGCTGTGCATAGGGTCACTATGAGTCAGAGACAATTCGACGGCACCTAACAACAACAACATGTACTGAACAACTACACCAGGGAGATGTATTCCTTAGAACAGTCAACCATGTGAGTTTAGAAGGGCAGCATTTGCACAGGGAGAAGGCTAGGCAGGAAGGAATGTATAGGGCAGAAGGACACAGGAAAGAAAGGTATCAACAGAAGTGGTTAGAGGACAGCTGTTACCTTGTGGGGATTGTAATCAGTGTTGTGAAAGAAAATGTGTGTGAACTATTGAATATAAAACAAGTCTGCTTTGTGCAATTGCACCCAAGTCACAATACAATAATTTAAAAATTAGAAGATATATATATATTTTTTTTGTCATCTTAACATTTTTTTTTTTTATTAGGATTTTAGTGAAGATTTACAGAGTAAATTCACTTTTCATACAGCAGTTCACATATACTTTGTCTCATGTCATTGACCAAAATTTACAATGCAGCAGCTCCCTTCCCACTTCCTCCCCATAGTTACCTCCTCCCAGTGTCCATCCCTTCATACTCTTCGAGAGGCCCATTGTCTGCCAACCCTGTATATGATCTTGGATACACTCTCCATTTAGACATACATAATTGTTTAGCTTGTTCACCCATCTATCCGTCCCTATACCCATGTTTGCTTTCATTGACAACTCAGTATTGTATTTACAAAGGGGTTCATATTTGTTGTTTGTACTGCCCATGTAACTCTCTCTGTCTTTCTCATCCTCAATGCTGCCATATTGGTCACTCACCTTTGGTACATTGCCCTTCTCTTCACCCAAATCAATATTTATCTCTATCTATCTAACAGCATTCCCTCCCCTTCCCTCCCACCCCTGGTAACCAACAAAGAAAATGTCCTCCAATATATAAACCTTTCCTTAACTTTCACAAGAACGGACTAATACAATATTTGTCCTTTTGTGACTGACTTATTTCGCTTAGCATAATGTCCTCCAAGATAATTTTTTCTTAAAGAAGTTAATCACCATTAATGGCAGCCTCATAAATCATATTGAACCATTGTCCATATAATGAAAATTCTATGAGGTTTTCCTAATTTTCCTTGATCACATCCACATACCAGAAATGTTCTTTTTTCTTCTTTGCATAGCAAAACTGATCATTCTTAAAAATATGACTTCCAAATATTCTGCTTCTAATTCCACAGGGTTTTTGCTCATAGCTGCATAATAAAATTGGCACATTTTATGTATAAATGTATGTGTATCTTGCAACCATGGCCTATCACTAGCTGAGGTATGTCGTGGGCAGTATTTTCCTTTGTATGTCTCCACCCTATTTCTTCATGTTGTTCGATGTACTGTAAGCACACAAGACATTTTAATTCAGAGTCAAGTCTTATATATTTATTTTATTAAGTAATTTCAAATGTCTTCACTAGAGTAAAGCCTTTGATTGACTTAATAAAAGATTCAATATAATTTCTGTTTTAAGAAATAGAAACATAAGGTCCTTGAAAAAAATGGAAAGATAAATTGCAAAGTGCATTGTCTGTATACAAAAAGGCTGGGAGAACATTAAGGAGATTTAAGTGTTATCAACTAAAGATAATAAGAGCCTGCTTGAACTATTATTGATTTTAGCAGAGACTTGGTGAGAACTTCAAACTTATTTCCTCTGAGCTGAGTAATGTAGTAAATAAAATATTTACCTCTCCTTGTTTTTACTCTTCATATCAACGAGTTTACCCCAATAGAGTGTGTATTGAAATAATGTCCATCACTGACTGACCTTACCCCATGAAACCTCTCACATGAGTTCTCTTCTTCTTTTTGCTGACTATATGCAAATTCCTATAATAAACTTCAGGGACTCATCAACCTAAGGCACTGAGTAACTGAATATAGCAAAGGTGCCACCACCACGCCCCTGTTGTTGTCAATCAGGCTTTATTTGAGAAAAATATTTTTATTGCAAAGGAATTAAAGTTTCAAGGTTCATCTGTTAAGGCAGCTATCTCTATCTTAGCTAGTATATTGCCTGTGTATGGAGGACAGTAAAAAGAAAGTGGTTTATGGATGGATTGACCAGGTGAATGATTTTCATTATGATAATCTAAAATGGGGATAAAGCACAAATGATGCCTAAACAAATTGTTAATAGTACTCTGCATTTCACAATAATCCACAGATTTAATACACAGGGTTTTCCTAAAGTATATTGGAGATTTTACTCCCTAGAAACATAAAACTTTAAAATCCAAATAAATAAATGAAAGAGCTTGAAACAATAAACTGTTTCATGAACTCAATCATTTAGACTAAATTTTTCCCAAAATCTGCTTAAACATGTTGTTTTCTTTATTTCATTTTTGTACAAACAAATATTTTTAATATCTCTTCAGTTATTTTCATATTCCTCTCTCATATCAGTAGTTGATCATCTCATGAGTCAAAGCTTTCAGGATTGGCTAGTGCAGGGAACAAAGTTATTTTCAAAATTTTCTTTTTAGTTATGGCATATGACCCAGAAGGAATTCTGGACTTGAATGTACTTATGTTCCATCACAGTACAGAAAGCTCATAATACCCTTGAGAAGAGTCCCAAGTTGTCCTACTTGTTTCCAATCACTTGTTTAATGAAAATTAACTAAAATAGTGTAAAAAGATGAACAAACAGATTCTGACTCATAGCACCCTATAGGACAGAGTAGAACCAACTTCCCCATAGGCTTTCCAAGGCTATAAAACTTTAGAGAAGCAGACTGCCATATCGTTCTCCCACAGAGTGGCTGGTGGGAAGGAACAGTGGCTTAAAACTGGAGGGTACACTCTTGTCAAAGACCTTACAAAAGCTGTCCTAAATTAAACAGTAACCTGAAGATGAGGCCAATTCTAAGTAAAGAGATTACTTGTAAATAAATATATCAATCTTACTATTTCCCTCTCTCTTGATGGGGTTCTCTATTGTCCAAATCCTACTGCACGTCAGATGCCCAGTATCCCATTTCTGCAAAACAGAGGGGAAGATTGGATCTGAGTGTGGGATGGGAAGCAGAAGATATATAGCACACAAACACATTACCCAGAATATTTACAAAGTTTTCTGACTATTTTGAATTTATGTTGCACATTCTATTTGTAGTCTAACTTGGAAGCAAAGGGAAATGTAAGAATGCAAACTAAAGAACAGTCTGCAAAGAACTAGCATTTCTCCTAGTGCACAATATATATATTGTTGTTATGTGCCGTCGAGTCGGCTCTGATTCTTAGTGACTCCTCCTTGGGTTACCGAGGCAGTAGCACTACGGAAGTAGATTGCCAACCTTCCTTCCAAGGAGTGGCTGGTGGGTTTGAATCACCAGCTTTCTGGTTAGCAGTCAAGTGCCTTAGGCACTATGCTACCAGAGTGCAAAAACGGCAAGGAGGCCACATATTCAGACCTCCTAGAACCCCACAAGAGGAAGACAGGATTACCAGCAGTAACCCAAGGCCTATTCCTGCCAGGCCAGTCATGCTGCCTCCCTCCAGCCCTTTCTCCAACCATTCCTCCCAAAGCACCCACCACGTTTCTCCTGGGTTCGATAATTTGCTGAAGTGGCCACACAGAAATCACAGATTACAGGGTTTATTAGGGAAGCACCAGGCTACAACTCAAGTTCAGGAAGAATGCTCAGTCTCTCTCCCAGCCCACTGTCCCTCAGCCAACAGTCTCTCACAGTCTCTTTCCCAGCAGTACTGGTCCCTTGGTGTCTCACTCAGCAATGTGTGTCTCTGGCATCTCTTTCCCAGCAGCACGTGTCTCTTTCGGCAGCACGTCTTCCTCAACCAGCAGTCAGAGAGAGTTCTGCCTCCAGGAGGCCTCCTTTTGAGCCCAGAAGGGTGGTCAAACTAGCCAATCACAGCATCAGAACTCTAAGCACATGAGAGAGAGTGGGAACCTCCCAGAACATTGTATTGTGCCACACCCAACAGAAATAACCAGGTGGATAGCTTCAGCAATCAGGAGCTCCTCAGTTTCCCATAGAAAATCCCACCTTGGAGTTTACAAAGACTTATGGGTAGAAAAGCCACACTAAGTAATTTACTATACCACATAGAGCTCTTCAATATATATTAGGAGACCAATGTGAAAAGTCTTCACAGAATTTCTCTGTTGTCTTCTGTTACATATTAAGAATACATTTCACATACTTCTAGTTTCTCTCTAAATACAATCATTCAATAATTTCTAGTGGATTTCAGAATCCAATCAATACCACAGAATCTTTAAATTAAATGATAATTTATCTTTCCTACTGTTTCATTCTGGAACAACTTGGAAACATCTCAGTTTCCTAACTGAAATTTTATTAGTAGTTGCCATCAAGTGAATTCCAACTCATGGCAACCTTATACATTTTGAGTGGAACTGTTCAGTAAGGCTTTTAGGGTAGTGAAACTTCAGAAGCAGAAAGCAAAGGCTGTGTTCAAAGTAGTTTCTGGGTGTGTTTGAACAACCAATCTTTTAGGTAGTAGTATATAGCACTTGGGAGCTCTGGTAGTATAGTGCCTAAGGTATCTGACTGCTAACCAGAAGGCTGGTGGTTCAAACCCATGAGCCACTCCCCAGAAGCAAGGCTGGGCAATCTACTTCTGTAGTGATATTACCTCGGTAACCCAAGGAGGGGTCACTATGAGTCAGACCTGACTCGAACAATTTGTGTCACCCAAACCAAAAACAAAACCAAATTCACTGCCATCGAGTCATTTCTAACTCAAAGTGACCCCCTTTGGGTTTCCGAGGCAGTAAATCTTTACAGAAGTACATTACCCAGTCTTCCTTCTGCTGAGTAGCTGGATTTGAATGTCCAGACTTCTGGTTCACAGTGAAATGCCTTAGTCACTATGCCAACAAAGCTCTTAATGTCTTTCATTTGAAGATGTAGAAGTAAGATGAATTTGCATTACCTTTTCTCTCTCAAATATCAGAAATAAGTACATGATCATTACTTATGCATAATTTATGTTTCAACTCTACTATTCTAACAAACATATATTTTATAAAAATCATTAAATTATTGATTAGCAAACTGGATACAGTTATAATAAAATTATAATGCAAATAAATCATATTTTTAATTTTTTTTTCCATTATAAAGCTAAAGTAGTTCATCCACAAAGAAAACTCCTCAAAAGTGTGAATTGAAAATCTTTATTGAGTAAGGAGTTAATATGAGGCCAAACTGTTGAATGTTAGGATAACTGCTATTAGGATCTTCTAGAAGCTTATCAATTTTCTTTTCAACAATTTTAACACTTGGCTAATTTCAAAACGCTTCCTTAGTTTTCTTTCTCTTAAGGAATGACCCCCCCCATCACCTCCTCCCCTAATCTGAGGAGAAAATAGAAACTTATCTCATTCTTAGCAATTACTTGTTTTCACTAACCAAATTTTCTCTTATATTTCTTTATTGTTCCAATTGGTTTCACACGAAATACTTTATAAAATCAGTATGTTTGAAATTCTGAACTTTTTTAAAGGACGTTTTAAAATCTGTTTTCCTTTATGAGCTAAATTTTAATAGGAACAAAATAGTCAATGGCATATGCATTTCTAACCATATAATTTATATCTGAAAATAATATTTCTTAACAAGTACTGAAGTGTGACTTCAGTAAAGCTAGGATATAACCTGTAGTCCTTGTCACACTGCTTCATTTTAGTTGTTGTTTAAAACCCACTCCCACTGAGTCTATTTGAACTAAGTGCCCTATAGGCAGAGTGTTTTTGCCCAAATAGGGTTTCCAAGGCTGTAATCTTCACAGAAGCAGATTGCCTCATCTTTCTCCTATGGAGTGGCTGGTGGGTTTGAATGGCTGACCTTCTGGTTAGCAGCCAAATGATTTACCACTGTATCACCAGACTTCTTTAGTACTGATTTAATCAGGTGAAAATGGAAATTCTAGTTTTATAAGGCTTTGCCTCCATTCTACTCTGATTTCTTAATTCCTTCCTTTTCTCTGAGTTCCTTATTTTCAACAATTCAACCTGATATTTTGATTTATCTGTTAAAATTGTTACTAGTATTAACAGTCAATTTCTCAGAAAGACTTTGTAGTTAATATGCTGCTGTTGAGTCACCTAATTCAAATATTGTTTATATAATAAAGGAATTAAGATTAAAGAAAATATTAGCCCCTGCCTTCTTTCTCTGTACTTTTATATTTCTTAGAGTGATATTTTGAGAAAAAATATTTTGTTACTTTATATTAAATGACTAGATATCAATTAATTTTAAATGAAAGTCCTGTTTAATATAGTTACTTCTTATATATTAAATATTGTTAGGTGCCATTGAGTAGTGACCTTATGTGCAACAGCATGGAACACTGCTGGTCCTATGCCATCCTCAAAATCATTGCCGTATATGAGCCCATTTTTGCAGCCACTGTGTCAGTCCATCTCAATGAAGGTCTTCTTCTTTTTTGCTGATATTCTCCCAAGCATGAGGATGTCCTTCCCAGGACTGCTCACTCCTGATGCCATGTCCAAAGTTTGTGAGACAAAGTCTTGCCATCTTCTCTTCTAAGGAGCATTCTGGATGTACTTCCAAGACAGATTTTTTTTTTTTTTTTCCCCACTGTTACTGTGGTAAAAATATATGCAACAAGACATCTGCCAATGTAACAATTTACGCATTTATAGCTTAGGGACATTGATTAAATATTTTATGTTGTACCATCATTATTGCTATCCCTTTCCAAAATGTTCCACCATATATTAGTATAAACTCAATGCCCCAAAAACAAAAGGTTCCCCTCCTCCCTCCTACCACAGATAACCAAGACAAATTCTTGATGACAAAAAGGTTTATAGCTTTCCTAAACTTTAATAAGTTAAAAAAAAAAATTGAGTTAATATAATAATATAGTGACATCATAGGATAGAGTAGAACTGCCCAATAGAGTTTCCAAGGATGTAAATATTAACAGAAACAAACTTCCTCATCTTTCTCCTGTGGAGAGTGGCTGGTGGCTTTGAACTGCCAATGTTGTGATTGGTATCTGAATATCAATATACATTTAACATGGTTTTGTTGTTGTTGTTGTTGTTTTTTGTGTGCCATTGAGTCAGGCCAGACTCATAGCGACCCCTCCTTTGGGTTGACAAGGCAGTATCACTATGGAAGTATATTACCCAATACTTCAAAAATCTGAAAAATCAGAAAAATAAAGATCATATATGTATATAGGAGCTCTGGTAGCATGGTCCCTAAGGCATTTGACTGTTAACCAGAAAGCTGGCAGTTCAAACCCACCAACCATTCCTTGGAAGGAAGATTGGGTGATCTACTTTTGTAGTGATACTGCCTTGGAAACCCAAGGAATGGTCATTATGAGTCGGATCTAACTCGACAGCAGTAAGTTGACACACACACACACACACACACACACATATACACATATATACTTTCATGAAATTATTAGATGAATCAAGGATAGACCATATATCTAGTGTTTTTTATATTCCACTTATTCATCGCAAATACATTTTTCCAACAATTTAAACTGTGTCTTTAAATGTGGACCTTACCAGCCTGAATACTGAATATACAGGAATCAAAAAGAATACTTCTGTGGAAAGAGGCAACTGAAAATCTCAATATCATCAATCAAAACAAAGCCATGATCTAACTGTGGAACAGATCATTAGTTGCTTATATGCAAGTTCAAGTTGAGGCTGAAAAAAAAATTAAAACAAATCCATGACAGCCAAAATGTGACCTTAATTATATCTTACCTGACTATAGAGACCATCTGACACATTGAACCCCAATGATCAAATACCAGATGAGTTGTGGATGACAAAGAACATCATAAATGAAGGAAGAAGAGAGTTAATAAAAACAGAGGAAAGAAGAAAAGAACAAAACTGTTGTCAGAAGAGATTCTGAAACTTGCTCTGGAACATAAAGTAAAGCAAATAGGAGAAATTATGAATTAAAAGAGCTGAGCAGAAGATGTCAAAATGTGGCTCAAGAAGACAAAGTTTTATAGTAAAATTTTCAGAAACCTGGAGTTAGAAAGCCAAAAAGGAAGAACACACTCAGCGTTTCTCAAGATGAACAAATTTAAAAGAAAATTCAAAATTCAAGCTGCAATATTGAAGGATTCTATGGGCAAAATATTGAATGATGCAGGAAACATCAAAAGAAATGGAAGCAATACACAGAGTCCCTGTACCAAAATAATTTGTTGATGTTCAGCTATTTCAGGAGGTAGCATGTGAATCAATGATACTGAAGGAAATAGTACAAGCTGTACTGAAGGAATTGGCAAGAAACAAGATGTCAGGAATTGATGGAATACCCATTGAGATGGTTCAACAAACAATGCCGTGCTGGGGGCACTCACTTGTTTATGCCAAGAAATTCTGAAGACAGCTACTTGGACAACTGACTGGAAGAGATCAATATTTGTGCCCATTCCAAAGAAAAGTGATCCCACAGAATGTAGAAATTATTGAGCAATACCATTAATGCCACATGCAAGTAAATTTTTGTTGAAGAGAATTAAGAAATAGTTGTGGCAGTATATTGATCTTGAATTTCCAGAAATTCAAGCTGGATTCAGAAGGCTGTGGAATGAAGGATTATCACTGCTGATGTCAGATGTATCTTGGCTGAGTCAAGGAATACCAGAAAGATGTTTACTTGTGTGTTATTGACTCTGGAAAGGAATTCCACTCTGTGTAGCATAACAAATTTTGGAAAACATTACAAAGAATGTTGTTGTTGATGTCATGTGCCATCGAGTTGAACCCAACTCATAGTGACCCCTCCTTGGGTTTCTGAGGTGGTATCACTATGGAAGTAGATTGCCCAACCTTCCTTCCGAGAAATGGCTGGTGGGTTTAAACCACCAGCCTTCTGGTTAGCAGTCGAATGCCTTAGGCACTATGCTACCAGTGATATGAATCCCAGAAAACTGCATTGTGCTCATGGGAAAAGTGTACATAGACCAAGAAGTGGTCCTTTTATGAGAACAAGGGAATACTGCATAGTTTAAAACCATGAAGAATGTGTGCCAGGGTTGTATCTTTTCACCATACATAGCATAGTGCCTAAGGCACTTGAAGGCTAATCAGGAGTCTGGTGGTTCAAACCCACCAGCCACTCCTCAGAAGGAAGAAGGGGCAATCTACTTCCGTAGGGATACTGTCTTGGAAACCAAAGGAAGAGTCACTATGAGTCAGGTCCAACTCGACGGCACATAACAACAATATTCAATCTGTATGCTGAGCAAACATTCTGAGAAACTGGACTATGTGAAGAATGTAGCATCAGGATTGGAGGAAGAATAATTAACAATCTATGATATTGCTAAAAGGGCAAGGAGGTCACATGTTCTGACCTCCTCTAACCCTAAAAGAGGAAGACAGGATTACCAGCAGTAACCCAAGGCCTATTCCTGCCAGGCCAGACATGCTGCCTCCCCCC
>NW_006922302.1:693530-695676 GCF_000298275.1 Orycteropus afer afer | reverse complement strand
CAAACCAGCCAATCACAGCATCAGAACTCTAAGCACGTGAGAGAGAGTGGGCACCTCCCAGAACATTGTTTTGTGCCATGCCCAACAGAAATACTCCAGGTGGACAACTTCAGCAATCAGGAGCTCCTCAGTTGCTCATAGAAAATCCCACCTTGGGGGTTACAAAGACTTATGGGTAGAAAAGCCACACTAAGTAATTTATTACACCGCAGATATGTAGATTACACAACCATGCTTACTGAAAGTGAAGGTGTCTTGAAACACTTACTGGTGAAGATCAAAGACTACAGTCTTCAGTATGTATTACACCTCAACATAAGGAAAATGAAAATCCTTACAACTGATACAATAAGCAACATCATGATAAATGGAGAAAAGATCAAAGTTGTCCGGTATTTCATCTTAGTTGGATCAACAGTCAATTTCCTTCGAAGCATCAGTCAAGAAATCACACATCATATTTCACTGGGCAAATCTGCTGTGAAAGACTTCCTTAATGTGTTAAGAACCACAGATTTCATTTTGAAAACTAAGTGGTGCCATAGTATTTTCAATCACCTCATAAGTATGTGAAAGCTGGACAATGAATAAGGAAGACTTAAGAGTTTATGCCTTCCAATTATGGTGTTGGTAAAAAGTCCTGAAGATACCATGGACTGCCAGAAGAATGAACTGATCAGTAGTGGTAGTTGTCAACTTGGTTGCATGTGGTTTTGAGTGGCTGGGCAGCTGGATGCAATTATTCCCCATGATGAGACTGGTGATGAACTCCACGGTGAAACCTGCTGTGAGCAGCTGAGTAGCTATTTTAGGGATGTGGTCTGCTTCCAGTATATAGGATGAAGCTTTCAGAAATGTCTCAAGCTTTTTGGCACATCTGGATCCTGCATTTGGGGAGTCTTCATCTCAGTGGCCTGCCATGTTGTCTGCTGCTCTTGAGACTATTTCTATACTTGAAGTAGTAGTGGCCTGTTGTGTTGCTTGATATCTTGAGAAGTGTCATTTTACTTGCCTGACCTTGCATTTGTGAGCCTCAGCAGCCAGCAGCTGCCTGAGTTAAGAGACACTTCCAGCTCCAGTGGGCTGGAAAAAAGAGGCAGAGCTGAAGCGGAAGGTCGAGGATCCTTCGCCCAGCCCCTAGAGGTGGCACTTTGAACACTTCTAGCCTTCTAAACTGTAAAAGCATAAACTTTTAAAACTATACATTTATGGTATGTCTTTTATAGCAGCACTAGAGAACCAAAACATCTGTCCTGGAAGAAGTGCAGCCAATAGCACTTTGGAAGCAAGAATGGCCATACTTCATCTCATCTATTTTGGTCATATTTTCAAAAGGGACCATTCCCTTGAGAAGGATATAATGCTTGGTGTCTAAGGAATTTGACAGCTAACCAGAAGGCTGACATTTCAAACCCCACTCCTCAGAAGGAACATTGGGTAATCTACTTGCATAGAGATACCACCTCAGAAACCTAAGAAAGGGTCTCTATGAGTCAGATCCAGCTTGATGGCAGTGTCAAAGTAAAGGGTCAGTGTAAAAGGGGAAACCCCTCAACAAGATGGATTCATACAGTGGCTTCAATAATGTGTTCAAGTGCAGCAAAGATTGTAAGGATGGCACAGGACCGGGCACTGTTTTCTTCTGTTGTATATGGCATTGCTATGAGTCAGAGCTGTCCCAGTGACACCTAACAAAACACATTTCATTTATATTTGTTTAACACTATTTTTTGGTATTAATAATACTCATTTCTATAAGCTGTTTGGGATAACAATTATTTTACCACACACAGAAGAATAAGAATACCATCTTATGTCAACTCAAAATGCATATTAAACAGCAGGTATTTTTTAATACATAATTTTTAAAGACTATAATCACACTTTTAACATCACTGCTTGTAAGAAGTCACTTTTGCAGCACACCTGTATTTTTAAACTTTTATATTAAAGCATGACTGACACATATAAGAGTGCAAATCAGGTATAAGTAGCTCAATGCATTTTCACAAAACTTATATGTGAATACCTATGTCAGCTTTCACTCAAATGAAAAGGAGAAAAAAAGGGATATTACCTTCATGTCAGAATCTCACTTTCTGTATCAATGATACCTCTATGATTTTCCTTAAAAAAAAAAAAAAAA
>NW_006922302.1:687349-689425 GCF_000298275.1 Orycteropus afer afer | reverse complement strand
TGGTAAACTGTGGTCAATGTCATGAGACAAAGTATATGTAAACTGCTATATGGAAAGTGAATTTGCTCTGTAAATCTTCACCCAAATCACAATAAAAAGATAAAATAAAAAGTGTATAAATGTAAAGGCAGCTATATAGTATATATATTTATCATACTTCTTTTGCTCAGTGATACTATAAAATACCTTCATGTTGTTAAACATGGCAGTAGTTATTTTTTTTTTAAATTGAATATAGTATTAAATCATGAATTAAGTGAAATTAATCTATTACATTGAGGGGAGCTCTGGTGGCACAGTGCCTAAGACATTTGACTGCTAACCAGAAACCTGTTGGTTCAAACCCACCAGCCACTCCTCAGAAGGTTGGGCAATCTACTTCTGTAGTGATACCATCTCCGAAACCCAAGATGGGTTGTTATGAGTCAGCTCCGACTCGATGGCAGTGAGTTTGGTTTTAGTTTATTATATTGGCATATCAATGGATATATTATGTACACAATGATGTGTATTTGTGCTATTTCTAATTTAGGACAATTAAAATGGTGCCACTAATACATTTTACATCCGTTTATATACATACCTTTCTATTACATAAATATTTAGGATTAAAATTGCTCTGTCATAAAACCCACTGTCATGGACTCAGTTCCAACTCATAGTCTCCAATTGGTTTCCAGGGCTATAAATCTTTAGGGAAGCAGAATACTTCATCTTTCTCCTACAGAACAGCTGTAGTGTTTGAACCACTGACCTTTACGTTAGCAGCCCAATGTCTTAACTACAGGGCCATCAGAAGTGTGTCATAAACTCATTGCCATAGAGATGATTCTGACCCACAGTGACCCCTTTTGGGTTTCTGAGACAATACATCTTTATGAAAGTAGATTGTTCAGTCTTCCTTCCATGGAGTGACTGATGGATTTGAACCACCAAACTTCTGGTTAAGCAGTCAAATGTCTTAGGCACTATACCACCAGAGCTTCTTTTGAGCATAAATAGTTAAGACTAAAGAGTTTTCAAAGGTTTATGTGATAATTTCCATTCCTGCTGATAGTTTTTGAGAGTAATAATAACTTACTCCAGATTGTTGCTAACATCTATAAGGCACTTGACTGCTCACCAGAAGGTCAGTGGTTCAAACCCACCAGCTAGTCTGCAGAAGGAAGATGGGGTGATCTACTTCTGTAAAGATTTACAGCTTTGGAAACCCAATGGGGTTGCTATGAGTTGGAAATGAGGTTTTTTGTTCTGTTTGTCTTTTTTTTTTAAGGCTCTCTATTGGTATAGTAGGGAGTTCTGGTAGCGTAGTGACTAAGGCACTTGACTGCTAACCAGAGGGCTGGCGGTTCAAACCCAAAGCCACTCCTCAGAAGGAAGGTTTGGCAATCTATTCTGTAGTGATACTGCCTTGAAAACCCAAGGAGGGGTCCCTATGAGTCAGTCCGACTCCACTGCACATAACAACAATTGGTATAGTAAAGTGGCATAGTGGATAAGGCATTTAGCTGCTAGTCAGAAGGTCAGCAGTTCAAACCCACCAGCTGCTCCATGGGTGGAAGATGAAGCAATCTACTCCTGTAAATATTTACAGCCTTGGAAACCTAATGTGGATCACTATGAGTTGTAATTGATTCAATGGCACTGAGTTAATGGTGTAGTGGTGAAAGCATTTGGATGATAATGAAAAAGTCAGTGGTTTAAACTCCTCAGCTGCTCTGTGGAAGAATGATGAGGCAGACGATTCCTTAATGATTTGTTGTTGTGACCCCTCTGTGGGTTTCCAAGGTGATATCACTAGGGAAGTAAATTGCCCAACCTTCCTTCTGAGGAGTGGCTAATGGGTTTGAACCACCAGCGATCCGGTTAACATTCAAGTGCCTTAGGCACTATGCTACCAGAGCTCCTTCTTAATGATTTACAGGCTTGGAAACACAATGGTGGTCACTGTTGTTGTTGTTGTTATGTGCCGTCAAGTCGGCCCGACTCATAGCAACCCCTCCTTGGGTTTCCGAGGCAGTATCACTACGGAAGTAGGATTGCCCAACCTTCCTTCCGAGAAGTGGCTGGTGGGTT
>NW_006922302.1:655566-687099 GCF_000298275.1 Orycteropus afer afer | reverse complement strand
GGAAGTAGGATTGCCCAACCTTCCTTCCGAGGAGTGGCTGGTGGGTTTGAACCGCCAGCCTTCTGGTTAGCAGTCAAGTGCTTTTAGCCACTATGCTACCAGAGCTCCCCAGAGGGAAGGTTAGGCAATCTAATTCCGTAGTGATACTGTCTTGGAAACCCAAGGAGAGGCCGCTATGAGTTGGATCTGACTCCGTGGCAGTGAGTGAGTGAGATAGTAGTAAATTAAACTATCAGAACAATTTTAATTGGCATTTTCTTGATGACTAAGGAAATTGATCTTCTCATGTGTTTTATTTTTTTCCTTTGTGCTTTTTAGATGTATGACTATAAAATGTTTTTCTTGTATATTGCTCATTTGTAATAGAGTGTCTTTTTTTGTTACTGAATTGTTGGACTATTATGACTACTACTATTATGACTAAAATTCTTTTGCTAATTATATTATTTGCTAATTTATTTTTTCACTTCATGGCTTGACATTTTAGTCTAATCAGTGTCTTTTAATAAGTATCTAATTTAAATGTAGTCTAACTTATTAATCTTTCACTTGATGATTTCACTTTGTGTTGTTCTTAAAACACTTTCAAAATACGATTTGATTAATTTATTTTTCAATGTAATTTTCTGGAAATTTGAATGTCTTCTCTTCCAAAATTAAACTTATCAGCTACATGAAATGAATTTTTGTTTATTATGTTATATAACTAAATATTCGGCTATTTATTGGATTATCAAACTTAGGTATCCCCTTGAATTTATTCATGTATTTCTTCTTTTATTTTTTACCTTCATTTTTCTATCTCAACAGAATTTTTGAATCCACATTATTCACATATGGTTTAATGTTACCCAACATGATGCTTTTCTTAGAAATGATGTAATTATAAAATATCTAAGTTACCATTTTATTACCCTTTGTCTTGTCATCATACTAACCCATTTTCTTGCTATTATTGGACATTTCTGTATGCCTTATTAGAATCTCATTTTGATTAATTGGGTTAACTAAAAATTCCAAATTAAAGAAACAAAGTTTGAAGCCTGCACATTCAAATTCTCTTGATTCTCACCTTAAGAGAATGCTTCCTCCCTATGAGCCATGTAGGTATTTGTCAGGTAATATTTGGTTTCACAATGATATTTTCTCTCCAAAAGGAGATGTCATTATTGTTATAGGGCAGGTGAGGGCTAGACATGCTGAATGTCCTTCAGATACAACACAGTTTTATAAAACAAAGAAATTGTCTCATCCTCAATGCTGATGCTGCCCCTTTTTGAGAAATACTAAATCATTATTTTTAAAAAACACTAATTGGTATGTAGGAGCTCTGATAGTGTAGTGCCTAAGGCACTTGACTGTTACCCAGAAGGCTGCTGGTTCAAACCCACCAGCCACTCCTCAGAAGGAAGGTTGGGCAATCTACTTCCATAGTGATAACCCCTTGGAAACCCAAGGAGCGTCATTGTGAGTCAGGCCCAACTCCACGGCACATAACAGCAACAACTGGTACTTAGAGTTACTTACATCTTACTTACTTATTGCATCTACCGTTACTATTTCCTTAGATAATAGTAGATAAAGATATAGATATATTCTTTAAACCAAAACCAAAAAGGCATACGTATATGAAATATATCTGCATTAACATTTCTAGTTTACCTATTATATATTATAGGCTATTTTTGTAATATCTGTGTTTATATTTTATATTTTTTCTTGCTTAAGTAACATGAGTACGTGACTTTTCATGATTGATTTTGTTCCAATTAAATACAATTACTATTCCCTTATTAAGGGCAAAAATGTCACAGTTGTCAAATAGAGCTTACTGTAAATAGACTTTGTTATGTTTTCACTCCTAAACCTTGTATTTTGAATCATTTTCTGGCAACAGAAGGATTTTCTTGACATAATTTTATTTATTAATTTTTTTGGGTTTAATATGGAATTATTTTTCAAATAATTTGGTTTCATTTATTAAATATGTATTTGCTTAATTTAATGTCCCTAAATCATTATTTTGTTCAAACAAAATATAAAGAAATTACATAATCTTTAAATCCTTTCAAATTCTTAACTACAATAAAATCACACACAAACAGAACATTTGTATGTATATGATTAAATATTATTAATATTGATTAAAACCCAGCCCAATTTTTTGTAATGGAGACAACACTTTAATCTATCTCCAGATTTCAAGTTCCCTTTTGCTATAACAACTAGTTCTACAGTAAACACTTCCATCAACATTCTCTATGAATTACAGTCTACACAAATTGGAAAAAGAGCTCAACTTTCTTACTATATTTTATCCTCAGTAACCACCACGTAATTAACTATATGAGCTCTGGTAGCATAGTGCCTAACGCGCTTGACTGCTCACCATAAGGCTGGTGGTTCAAACCCACCAGCCACTCCTCGGAAGGAAGGTTGGGCAATCCTACTTCCGTAGTGATACTGCCTCGGAAACCCAAGGAGGGGTCGTTATGAGTCGGGGCCGACTCGACGGCAAACAACAACAACAACAACTATACATATTAGAGAAAAAAAATCTGAATTCAGAGGATTCATGTCAGGTTGTTCTATGTTTGGAAGATTATTGGCCACAGTGATCATATATTTGAGATATGTAGGAAACATATAGGAGCTCTGGTAGCATAGTGTCTAAGGCACTTGACTGCTAACCAGAAGGCTGGCGGTTCAAACCCACCAGCCACTCCTTGGAAGGAAGATGGGGCAATCTACTTCCGTAGTGATGCTGCTTCGGAAACCCAAGGAGGGGTCGCTATGAGTCGGGTCCGAATCGATGGCACATAACAATAACAGCAACAACAGGAAACATATATATCAATTTTTAACATCTTCAGTCTACATCAGCTTTTCAAATTTGTCTTAAACTTTCCTAATTCCATTTTGCAAAAACATTTTCAAAAGCACATCTGTTGAATATGTTTTAATTTGACTACTTAAATATTTAACCCTTTAGTAACATTTAAAATCACTCATTTATTATAAACATTTTTCTTATTTTGTGGTCATTTTATAAATAGTAAAATATCAGAAATTATTTCCAAATCATTCTATTGTTTTAAGTGTGAAATTTTGCTTATTACATTTTGTTAATATAGGTAATGATATGTTAGTTACGAGAAATAAAAGATACTAAAAAAGACATCAACTCCCTGTCAACGTACTGCCACAGCCATTTTTAATTTTCTTCAGTAAAATTTTACTTGTATGTGATATTAGTCATATTATTTGATAATTTCTGCAGTCTGTTGGATCACCTTTCTTTGGAATGGGCATGAATATGGACCTCTTCCAGTTGGTTGACCAGGTAGCTGTCTTGAAATCTTGGCATAAATTAACGAGCACCTCCAGTTCTGCAACTATTTCTTGAAACATCTCAATGGTTATTCCATCAGTTCCTGGGGTCTTGTTTTTCTGCAATTCCTTCAGCACAGCTTGGACTTCTGCCTTCAGTACCATTGGTTCTTGATCATATTCTTTTTCCTGTAATGATTAAATGTTGACCATTTCTTTTTGGTACAGTGACTCTATTTCCTCCATCTTCTTTTGATGATTCCTGCCTCATTCAATATTTTGCCCATAGAATCCTTCAATATTACAATTTAAGACTTGAATTTTTTTCTTCAGTTCTTTCCATTTAAGAAATGCCACATGTGTAGTTCCATTTTGGTTTTCTACTTCCAGTTCTTCCCACATTTCATTATAATACTTTATTTTGTTTTCTTTCTTGAGTCACCCTTTGAAACTTTCTATTCAGCTCTTTTACTTCATCATTTCATCCATTGGCTGCAACTACTTACCATTCAAGAGCAGGTTTGCGAGTTTCTTCGGACATCAGTTTTGGTCTTTTCTTCATTTTCTGCCTTTTTAATGACCTTTTCCTTTCTTCATGTATGCGGTTTTAGATGTCATCCCACAACTGGTCTAGTCTTTGGTCAATGATGTTCAAATATATTATTCCAGGTGTCTCTAAATTCAGGTGGGATGTAATCAATGTCATATTTTCACTCTCCTGGACTTGTTTTGGGAGTTCTGGTGGCATAGCCCCTAAGGCATTTGACTGCTAACCAGATGGCTGTTGGTTCAAACCCACCAGACACTCCTCAGAAGGAATATCAGGCAATCTACTTCATTAGAGATACTGCCTCAGAAACCCCAGGAGGGTCGTTGTGAGTTGAATTGACTTGAAGGCACTGAGTTTGGTTTTTGTTTGGACTTGTTCTAATTTTCTTCAGCTTCAACTTGAACTTACATGGGAGTAATTGATGATTTGTTCCACAATCAGCTGTTGACCTGGTTTTGGCTGACAATATTGCATCTTCCCACAGATGTAGTTGATGTGATTCCTGTGTATTCCATCTGGTGAGGCCCATGAACATAGTCACTGTCTATGTTGAAAAAAAGGTATTTGCAATGAATATGTCATTGGTCTTACAAAATTCTATCGTGAGTTCTCCAGTGTCATTTCTATCACCAGGCAATGTTTTCCAACTGGTGATGCTTTTTTCTTTGTTTCCAAATTTCACATTCTTATCATGAGTATTTATCACTACACTTTTGTTGCACGTTAGTCAATTTCAGACTGGAATAGTTGGTAAAAGTCTTCAATTTCTTCATCTTTGGGCTAGTGGTCTTCTCTGGGTTTAGGTCTTCTGCATGAAAGGGTAAAATTCTAGCAGTGAACAACCACTGCCCTTTTCTATAACACTATCTATTGTAACACTGTAGAATAATCCAAACATTTTGGTGCATTTAAGTTTATACAACCAAATATGCCAGATAGCTTCTTGGGAAACAATTTCAAATTTAAAAAATTAACAATAAATATAAGTACTGAAAAAAATAAACAAAAACAAAATGAAAAACATTCTTATTGTTAATTATTCTCTATTTTACATGGAATAATATGATACTAATACTGGCCCTTCAGTGAAAGTCTTGTTGGTGAAATTCTTGAAAACCGTAAGCTATAAACTACTTTACAATGGAGTGTTATTGCATAATTTGTTTGAGTTACACTATAAAAACAAAGTTCTAAAATATGTTCCAGGGAATATGTATAACAAGATCATAACTATAATTTTGATATTACAATCATGATTATAATTGTTGACATTATTGCTTAACTGCAAGGAAATGAATTAAATGACCTTTCTTGAACTCTTCAAGGCCTAATATGCTTTAGCTTGGTAAAATGTTCTTTTTCAGTATGTCCTCATTATCACTACAGCACTGGAAGCTAAAAAATCTTCCAGTTTACTAACCTACCATTCTTGATTTATTTGAAGCTAAATTATAAAGGGGACTAGATGGCATAGCTATATATTAGATGTTGAAATCTTTTAATTATATAACTCTGGAATTGATTGTTGAAGTCTGACATGGATAATAAACACCACTAATTACCAAGAAGCACTGTCTCCACAAGCTACTACTCTTTTCTTAAAGGCATTTATGTGCTTTTGCAGGCAGATAGATTTGCTCTGCCTCTTAGCCTGACATAAATTATTTTTATATCAATCTTTCAGAAAAGAGGTTGTCTTGTGAGAGATAGCTATGAGGAATATAGCACCTCTGGGAAAAGAAAATTAATTTGTCTCATTATTTTCTATATCTCATTATTCCCTAAACTGCTATACAGCTCAGAAACTTATAGTGGAAGTCTAAGCCCCAACAGTTAAGTTTCATGAACAGATATCATTAAAGAGCAAAACTCCTTAAAATAAAGTTAGCTGTTAGAATTGAAAGCAAAAAGCAAAAAAAAAAAAAAAAGAAAAGAAAAAGAATAAAAGAATCCAACTAGGAGAGATATTTAATCCAGCTTCATTATTTTAACTATGACACAATTATATCATCTTGTTATTTGGCTAGAAATTCCAAAATATTAGTCCCCTCATTAGGGAAATATGATATACTATCATTTTTTTTTAAGTAGGAAAGGGTACATTTTTGAACTAAAGAGAAAAATATTTCTACAAATCATATTAATATATAACTAAAATGTTTAGTTTAAAATTGGCTTAAGTGTCATGCCTAACTCATTTTGTCATGTTAGATTTGAATGAGATGTTTTCATTCAAACAAAAATTAATCTGTCAAAAACATAAGCAACTTAAAAATAAAAATGAAATTGCTTTAAAAATTAAATCCAGAGCAAAAAATCTTCTTGGTATATTAACTTTAACTAGTGGCTATTTAAACTTACAAAAATGTAAAATACATACATGATAATCTAAATAATAAAATAAGTGACATTTAAGTTAAATTCATTAATCTAGAAAATATTTGAGAATGTACATTAATTAATCTAGTAAATATTTAAATTACTAAGAGACCATATTTTCTACTAAGGCATATAAGGATTCAAAGAACTCACCAACAAACAAAAACACAGCAAGTTCCTCAAGATGCTAATAGTAAGCAGCTGAGTAAGAATCCTTCAATTTTCCTAAATATGAAATAATTTCTGTAATAATGGCTCAGGTAAAACTGAGTGAAACACAGAAGGAAAGAGGGCCTCCGGTATGCCAGGATGAAGAAGAGAAGACAAAGCCAAGGTATATTTTGAATTAATAAACTTGGTAAATTAGTTGACATTTTTAGGTAGAAAATGTGTGGGAAGACTTGTGGAAATTATGAAGATGTGACCTAGTGTAGCAGTTCCAATGAAGTACAAAAAGCACATATTATTAGAAGAGAGATAAGGGAAAAGCGTTGGCATAAACATAGGGCACAAGATTTGCTTTTCATAAAAATTCTAGGAAATTAGCATCTACCCAATAATTTTTAAAGGTGTGTCCAACAGTCAAATATCTTGTTTGTAATGTTTCTTTCAAAACATTTTTTACGGAGCTCACATTTCTTACAGGGGAGAAAGTGGTAACCAGACAACAGTGTATAGGGGATAAAACAAGCCAGGAGGGAGACACTAAATGTACACCACTTGTTCTAGAAACCTGGTTATGGAACTAGAGAAAATGTATCATCAATCCTAGCACAGAAAAATTAGGAATTCTTAGTGACGCGTGATGAATAATTTCCAAACAGTAATAATGTTTACATTTAGAAAGAGAGGGAGCTCTGGTAGCATAGTGGCTAAAGCACTTGACTGCTAACCAGAAGGCTGGCGGTTCAAACCCACCAGCCACTCCTCGGAAGGAAGGTTGGGCAATCCTACTTCCATAGTGATACTGCCTCGGAAACCCAAGGAGGGGTCGCTATGAGTCGGGGCCGACTTGACGGCACATAACAACAACAACAACACAACATAGATAAAATGTTGAGTGATAGAATCATAACAATGCCAAGTCTTTGTTTTACCTTAGACCTAAATATGTTTACAGATGTCCAGCTCTTAGGTTCACTTCTTATTTTGACTACAGGTGTCTTTCTAAGATATCTTTTCTCCAGGATATTTTTTTCCTTGGGTTTCTGTCACTTGAAAAATAAGATTCTGAATCATAAATGTTGTGGAAGAATAGTTCAATTTTCATTCCTATCCACAAAATCCATGAAAATCAGTGAAATGGTCCCTGCTAAAAAAAATGTCTAGTGAATGGAAGTTCAATTGTATATTAGACATCTTGTCATAGTGTGGAACAATGTGTTAAACCGATAAACAAACATAAACAATCTATTTGTATTTAGGAGTAATCTACTTGATTGCATTTTCACAGGTAATAATAATCTACCTAAGGAGCTCTAGTGGTGTAGTGGATAAGGCACTTGATTGTTAACTGGAAGGTCAGTGGTTCAAACTCACCAGCTACTCCGTGGAAGACAGGATGATCTAGTTCTATAAAGATTTACAGCCTCAGAAACCCAATGGGAGTGACTTTGAGTCAGAAACAACTTGATGGCAGTGAGTTTGGTTTAATGATCTACCTGACTATATTGTAGGATAATAGTTGGCTTATACAGAAAATTGATTAAGTATTGTGCACTGTTCCAAGTTCATTATAACATTTATTACTTTAAGCCTTACCATAACCTTATGATATAATAATATAATTTACATTTTCATATGTGAGTACTGAGACACATAGAAGTTATATAATTAGCCTATAGTCTCTCAATTTGGTCATTTGAGTGGCTAGTATTTGAAAATGGGAAAACATTTCCAGAGCTCAGTATTAACAATAATTTTATGTGGTGTCCATGCAAATGGAACCATCTGTTCAAATATTTTAAGAGTGTCAAACTTCTGATGACTTATAATGCTTTGAAACTATGGGATGCAAAAATAGACTTAATTATAAACGTGGAATAACCAACCATGGCACTCTGGTGGTGTAGTGATTAAGGCATTCCACTGCTAACCAAGAAGTGGGTGGTTTGAATTCACCAGCCACTCTGCAGAAGAAAGATGAGGCAGTCTGTAAAGATTTATAGACCCGCAATGAGGGTCGCTATGAGTTGGAAACAACTCAATGGCAGTGGTTTTTTCTTTTTTTTTTTTCCTGAGAACCAACCAGAGCAGTGTAGTGTCTCTTATCTTCTGTTTACAATTGAAACCAATGTAACTAACAAGACCTCTAAATAAATTTAGAGGAAAAAAAAATAGTGAATTTGTTAAATTGTTAGTGATTTTCCTTAGTATATTGTTGTTAGTTCCCGTGGAGGCAATTCTTACTCACGACGACCTCATGTGTACAGAGTAGAGCTGTTCAACAGTGTTTTCAAGGCTGTGAACTTTGAGAAGCAGGCCTGTCATTCATGGAGCCTTGTGGTAGGTTGGAACTGCCAACCTTTCAGCTAGTAGTAAGATCCTTAATGCCCTGCACTACCCAGTTGTGCCTTTTTTTAGTGTAGCCACTCTGTATAAAATCATTCGTTGTTTCTTTGTTTTCTACCTTTCTTAATGGAGTCATTACCCCTTTAACTATGTAAGTATTTTCTCCCTGTAGGACTCCCTGTTTGTAAAAACACTTTAATTTCTATAGCATAAATGAATATCCATAAGCACATGTATTACACATTATCCTATCTGTGAACTTTCTCACATTATTTGAAGATTGGGAGAAATATATTGGATAAAGTAGAACATATCCAGAGGCTTTGGAAAGATTTGCTGCATATCATTACATGCATTTTAGTGAAGACTGAATAGAATCAAGGAATTTAAACAAGGTAAGTAGGAAGAGGACAAATTAAATGAGAAAAATCAATGTGTCAAATGTTCACGTGTTATCAAGAGTCAGCAGGAAAGTGATTGATCCAGAACTTGAATTACGATGTCATTAGTTACCAATAGGAATGCAAGATCAATAGTGGGGAGAATCCTGGAGGAGTCCTGTCCTTGAAGTTAGAAAATAATGACTGGAATACAATAGTATTCAGTTAGAAGTCTACTTCCTATAAATTACCTTTTTTTTTTTTTCTCTCTTCCAAGTGGAAAAGAGTGTATAATCAATCTTAAATTTAGCTTGTTATCCTAGGTCAGAGGTAAATTCACTCTTCTTAAATAACTGAATATGTTAGGGAAATTGCAATACAGGAATAAAATGAAAAAGGGAGTTGAGACTATATGGGCTTTACAGTTAATTTAAGTTGTTGGTTCAGATTAAAATTTCAAATACTTTAGAACCTCAGTTATCTAAACTGAATTGAGAAGTTGATTATGAAGAGATTTTTTATATTTCTTTAATTTTTTCAGAATTAAATTTCATAATTTTATAGAAAATATGTTGCTTTTATGAATGACTAATATTAAACATTCATTCATTTTAAACTAGTTTTAAGGGTGAAAGCCAAATTTTCTGCATGCTTTAAAATTTGTGGCTTAAGTAAAATGTAATTTTATTTGTAGGTTGATATCTAAAAATTTCAAATATGAGAACTTTTGTCCACAAGTATTGTTTTTATCATATATTTCTTCCCTCCTCTGAGAGAGAAAACTATGACAATTAAAAATGGCATCATTACAGTTTGAAATTCAACCAGGAAAAGATCTTCTTTAGAATTACAAGATAATCAAGGAAAGTATTAGAGTAAATAACTCATTCAGGATTATCAGTCAAAGTGCTACCATTATCAGGTATTCAGAAGAAGATTGATAGTAAAAAAAAAAAAAAACAACAACTTTTCTGTTTTATTCAATAGCAAATGTTTTATATGATTATGATTGTTGTTGTTATGTGCCGTCGAGTCGACCCCGACTCATAGCGACCACTCCTTGGGTTTCCGAGGCAGTATCACTATGGAAGTAGGATTGCCCAACCTTCCTTCTGAGGAGTGGCTGGTGGGTTTGAGCCACCAGCCTTCTGGTTAGCAATCAAGTGCTTTAGCCACTATGCTACCAGAGCTCCCTGATTATGATTATCAGACTTAAAAATATACTAAGGGAGCAGAGTATGTCGTTTGAACCGAAAATAAAATAATCAAAGAGAATCAAGAGTTGTTATATAAGGGCTGTTTAAAATAAAGAAAGTTAATTACACATATGATCTAAATTTGGAAATAATGGATAGCATATGCAAGATGAATGTAGTCTTCTAACTGTTCTCTATATTATATAATAGATACACAATATATAATCTATATTAATACAATACAGATTAAAATCATATTATACACTTTACTAATTAAGATAAATAAAGTATAATACTATTTTTATATAATCAATTTTGACTAATAGGTAACCTGCTCAGTGATAAAATGCAAACAATGGTTTAAAGGGTAGGGTTTATTAAGCCACAAAAATAAATTAATTCTTGACGTTAATTCACTAATTGACCAGTTATGTAATAATCACCTACTTTGTAAAAAGAAGCAATTTATTAAGTAATCTCAATAAAAGATTTAAAAAAAAAATGATTTGATGAAGGGCATTATGACAGGATTTATCTTAGTTTTAGAAATTTTGGAAAATCTCAAATGGATGTTTAATTTGGCACCTGTAGGAGGAGCAGGAGTTAGGAGAAGGCAATTTAAGAAGAATAGTAAGAAGACTGCAGGGGAAGAAACAGAGAGCAGACACAACAGGTAGATAAATAATGGTCTATCTAGGGATTAGAACAATCTAGGGATACCTCTAATAATTGGATACTAAAGGATGACAATAATGACATCTTAAATTGCTATGGTAGCTCTATCCAAGACAAGAAATTTGGCTTAATTGCTCTCAATCTACTGCATCAAATCTTTTCTTATATTACTAAATTTTTCAATGTAATGTGGGAAATTTGCAAAGCCATTGAGAATATTATCATCCACACAATTTTTGAAAATGAGTAGTACAAAACAGTATTATTTTCACTAAAAGTAAAGTTTTCCTTCTGATACTTTTTCAGAACTTCTTTTTGAAGTTTGAATGGAAAGTAGCAAATGTGGTAGGTGAAGCAAGTAACAAATTACGTTTTCCAAATCTTTGAAGGATATGAAATAGTGAAGCATGTTTTCAAATATTTTGTAAAAATGAATGAATAGCTCCATATTTTGTTAATTAACTACAGAAATTTGTGTTTAAAGTTCCAATTCTATTAAATAATATTCTTGCATAGATGTTGTTGTCCTTCCAGTCGATTCCAACTCACACCAGCCCTACGTGACAAAGTAGTACTTCTCTGTAGTATCTCCAAAACTATAATCTTTGCAGATTTCCAGGTGTTTTCTCCTGCAGAGTAGTTAGTGGGTTCAAACTGTCAACTCTTTGTTTAGCAGCCAGCCAAGTGCTTAACCTTGGGGCCACCAGGGCTCCCTGATACAGATATGTTGTTATGTGCCCTCCAGTCTGACAGACTCATAGCGACCCCTCCTTGGGTTTCCAAGGCACTATCACTACGAAAGTAGATTGCCCCATCTTCCTTCTGAGGAGTGGCTGGTGGGTTTGATCCGCCAGCCTTCTAGTCAGCAGCAGTCAAATGCTTTAGACACTACGCTACCAGAGCTCCTGGTGCAGATATATTTCCACTCATTTTAGAAACAATGATTTTTAAATACTTGTTCCCACTTGAGATTAGAACTTTTTACATTAAGTGGGTTTATTTGTCATATTTACTGAGTTCATGGGTCAATAACATTTTACTCTATTTATACTTGGAAAATAATGTCTGTGGTTATAACAATATTTTATGCAGAAAATTACTTGGACATACTGCTAAAGGAAGAAAGTTATGGCAGGACAAGGAGAATAAGGTTCTGGTGACGTAGTGCCTAAGGCATTTGATTGCTAACCAGAATGGTGGTGGTGTAAACCCACTAAGCACTCTGCGGAAGGAAGATTGAGCAATCTACTTCCCCAAAAATTTACTGCCTCAGAAACCCAACGGGGGTTGCTGCGAGTCAGAATCTACTGGATGGCAGTGAGGTTAGTTTGATTTTATTTAAATTTGACAATTTTCAAGAATAATAAATATGCAGACTTTACCAGATTCAAGCAGTGTGGGGATGTGAGGCAGCCTCTAATTGTGTGAAGTAACTTTTGTAGAAATGGTAAGGAGAATTTTAATATAGAAGAAATGGAAGTTCAATATGTTGTACATAATTTAAAAAGTACTCACACAATGATAATGTTTAGGTGTAATACATTTTGGATTGAGGATTGCACATATAAGATATGTTTATATAAAAAGAGAGAGGGAGAAAGAAAAAAAAAGAGTTCAAATATTCTGAAAGGTTTGTTTATCAAGTGCACAGAGCTTTAGCCAAAATGTATCTAGAATTTGTCGAGTAACTAAGATAACTTCCAAATAAAAGTATTGATTCATATTGATCATAATTAAATGTTGACTTTATTAAAAATGAAATTTCAAGACACTTTGCTGCACACTGCTTAAAGGTGCAAATTTTGGAATATAGGTGTCTTGGTCTGATTCCCAGCTTCTACTACTTAATCATGTTACCTTGAGCAAGTTGCTTGACCTCGGAAAGCCTCTATTTTCTCATATGTAAAATGAAACTAATAATTGTATTTATTTTCTCATAATTTTTGAATTTAATGAATTAATACATGGCAAGTAATTACAATGGTGCCTGAAAGATTAAGTGTTTAACCAATGCCAACTCAATCATTAAATCTAATGAAGCTAAGGCTCTAAAATGAATGTTAAAATATAAAACATTATATGAATTTCCAAAAATAGTATGGATATGACAACCATAATGTAATTTTCACATAAATATCTTAATTATTTTTCTAGTCCTTAAAAATGAACTTGCTCAGTGTGAAAATAAACATGTTATTATAAAAATGAACATTTAATTATTAACAAAATTCAAATTTTTTAAAGATACTTAACTAGTTAAGGTAGTAAATAATAATATAGGATGCTTATTTAACAAATTTCTCAATTAGAGAATTAATTGAATTGTGATTATAAAACACCAAAATTGAAGCAATAACACAAGCAAATGTTTTTGCCAATAGAACAATTGTGAATCACATTATTTAATGGTTCCCCAGGAGAAAAATGTGAAACTCATCAAATGAACCATTTAAACCTAGGAGAGAAAAATTACTGGAGGGTTTATTTTAGGGAGCAGCCTGATATTGGCAAGACAACCAATAAAACAAAATAAAATCCACTGCCATCAACTCAATTTTGACCCATAGCGACCCTATAAGGCAGAGTAGAACTGCTGCATAGGGTTTCTCAGGCTGTAAATCTTTTATATAAGCACACTGCTACTCTCTCTCTCACTGAGTGTCTAGTGAGTTTAAACTGCAGACCTTTTGGTTAGCCGAGAGCTTTAACCTTTGTGCAACCTGGGCCTCTAGGTTATGATTACTGGTCTGTAATACCATTTATATTTTGTTCTATTATTCTTTGATAATTTAGGAAAAGATTGTTGCTATAGAATTTTAAACTTGTTCTTAACAGCCATTAACATGTATTGTTTGAATTGAACTGCATTTAAAACTGCAAACTGAAAATAATATTGAAACAACTAACTATAATTAATAAAAATGGTGGGTTGTTTTTTTTTTTTCTCTCTTAAATTTACACATATCACTCACCCAACAGGTAAGGTAACAGGTGAGACTGGAGCAGATAAGGCAGGGTGGGGGACAGCCCCCTGGCAGCAGGAAGCAACAACAGACAGAGCCAGTAGCCAGAGCAGATAAGGCTGGTGGCAGGGGTGAGCATGATGGGGCAGGGAGCAGCAGCAGACAGGGCCTGCAAGAACAAGTAGGGAGTAGCCCAGGAAATGAGCAGAGTGGTTGGGACAGCTAAAGGAGATGAACTTGTCAATAGGTTTGTCATATGGTAGTGGCTTCTGTGTTGATGTGAGGCTGCAGGCTGTGCCAGCAGTGGTGCCCATGGTGGACCAGTTTTGGTGGAGCTTCCAGACTTAGAAAGAGGTGGAAGAAGGAAGAGGCCATACACTTCTCAAAGAATTGGCCAGTGAAAACCTTATGAATAGTAGTGAAACACTGTCTGTTATGTTACTGGAAAGTTTTATGAACAGCCCTGAAACATTGTCTGGAAGGTGAGACTCTCAGGGTAGAAGGCACTCAAAATATGACTGGGAAAGTGCTGCCTCATCAGAGTAGAGCCTACCTTAATAATATGGATAAAGTAGAGCTTTCAGGGCTTCCATCTGCTGAAGTGGCATGACTCAACATGAGAAGAAACAGCAGCAAACATCTCTTGATAATTGGAACATGTAATGTATGAAGTATGAATCTAGGAAAATTGGAAGTTGTCAAAAATGAAATGGAATGCATAAAGATCAATATCCTAGGCATTAGTGAGCTGAAATGGACTGGTTTCAGCCATTTTGAATCAGAAAAACATATGATCTACTATGTTAGGAGTGACAAATTAAAGAGGAATGGAGTGGCATTCATCATCACAAAGAATGTTTCGAGATCTCTCCTGAAATACAATGCTGTCAGTGATAGAATATAATCCATATGCTTACAAGGTAAGCCAGTTAATACCATTATTATTCAAATTTATGCACCAACCACCAAAGCCAAAGATGAGGAAATTGAAGATTTTTATCAACTTCTCAGTCTGAAATTGATAAAACATGCAATCAAGATGTGTTTATTATTACTGGTGATTGGAACGCAAAAGTTGGAAACAAAGAAGAATAACCTGTAGTTGGAAAATTTGGCCTTGGTAATAGAAATAATGTTGGCGATTGCATGATAGAATTTTGTAAGACCAATGATTTATTCATTGCAAATACAGTTTTTCAACAACACAGACAGAGGCTATACACATGGACTTCACCAGATGGAATACACAGGAATCAGATTGACTGCATTTGTGGCAAGAGGCAATGGAAAAGTTTAGTATCTTCAGCCAAAACAAGACCAGCAGCTGATTATGGAACAGACCATCAATTGCTCATATATAACTTCAACTTGAAGTTGAAGACAATTAAAACAAGTTCACAAGAGCCAAAATATGACCTTGATTATATCCCTCCTGAATTTAGAGACCATTTAAAGAATAGAATTGTTTCATGGCACACCAATAACCATAAGCCAAAGGAATTGTGGGATGACATCAAGAACATCCTCCATGAAAAAAGCAAAAGTTCAGTAAAAAGACAGGAGAGGAAGAAGAGACCAAAAGAGATGTCAGAAGAGGCTCTGAAACTTGCTCTTGAATGGAGAGTACCTAAAGCAAATGGAAGAAAGAACACGCTAAAAGAGCTGAACAGAAGGTTTCAAAGAGCAGCTCAAACAGACTAAGTCAATTATTATAATGAAATGTGCAAAGACATGAAGATGGAAAGACAAAAGGGAAGAACATGCTTGGCATTTCTCAAGCTGAAAGAACTGAAGAGGAAGTTTAAGCATTGAATTGCAATATTGAGAGATTCTATGGGCAATATATTGAATGATGCAAACATCAAACGCAGATGGGAGGAATACACAGTCACTGCACCAAAAAGAAGTGGTCAATCTTTATTCATTTCAGGAGGTGTCATATGAACAAGAACCAATGATATTGAAGGATGAAGTCGAAGCTGCACTGAGGGAAGTGGCAAGAAACAAGGCTTCAGGAATTATTTGGATACCCATTGAGATGCTTCAACAAATGGATGCCACACTAGAGGAACTCACTAGGCTATGCCAGATTTGGAAGACAATTACCTGGCCAACTTACTGGAAGAGATCCATATTTGTACCCATTCCAAAGAAAGGTGATCCCACAGAATGTGGAAATTATTGAACAATAGCATTAATATTGCATGACAGTCAAATCTTACTGAGGATAATTCAAAAACGGTTACAGCAGTATATAGACAAAGAACTTCCAGAAATGCAAGCTGGATTCAGAAGAGGATGTGGAATGAGGGATATCATTGCTGATGTCAATGGATCTTGGCTCAAAGCAAAGAATACCAGAAAGATGTTTACTTGTGTTTTATTGACTATGCAAAGGAATTTGATTGTGTGGATCATAACAAATTATAGATAACATTGAGAAGAATGGAAATTCCAGAACATTTAATTGTGCTCATGAGTAACTTGTACATAGACTAGGAGGCTGTCTTTCAAACAGAGCAAGGGGATACTGCATGGTTCAAAATCAAAAAGGGAGGGCATCCAGGTTATATCCTTTCACAATACTTATTCAATCTGTATTCTGAACAAATATTCAGAGCTGGACTATATGAAGAAGAACATGGTATCAGGATTGGAGGAAGAGTTATTAACAACCTGTGATACACAGATGACACAATTTGCTTGCTGAAAGTGAGGATGACTTGAAACACTTACTGAGGAAAACTGAAGAGTCTGCAATATGGATTACACCTCAATTAAAAAAAAAAAAAAAAAAATCCTCACCATGAGACCAATAAGCAGCATCGTGATGAATGGAGGAAAGATTCAACTTGTCAAAGACTCCATATTACTTAGTTATACAATCAACACCAATGGAAGCAGCAGTCAAGATATCAGACTTCATATAGCATTGGGCAAATCTGCTGCAAAAGAACTCTTTCAAATGTTGAAGATCAAAGATGTTTCCTTGAAGACTAAAGTACACTTGACACAAGCCATGGTATTTTCAATTGCCTTATATGCATGTGAGAGCTGGACAATGAAAAAGGAAGACTGAAGAAGAGTTGATGCTTTTGAGTTGTTGTGTTGGGGAAGAATGCAGAAAGTACCAGGACTGCTAAAAGAACTAATGAATCGGTCCTAGAAGAAGTGCAACCGCTCCTTGGAAGCAAAAATGGCAAACATGGAAGTGCTCCTTGGCAGCAAAAATGGCCCGACTTTGTCTCACCTATTTTGGTCATGTTGTAAGATGAGACCATTCCCTAGAGAAGGATATCATGCTTGGCAAAATGGAGGGACAACAAAAAGAGAGAAGGCCTTCAATGAGATAGATTGACACTGGCTGTAACAATAGGCTCAGGTATAGCAAAGATCATGGGACTGGCGCAGGTCTGGGCACTGTTTTGTTCTGCTGTACATGGGGTCGCTATGAGTCGGAGACAACTTGATGGCACCTAACAATAACAACAACTCACCCAATAGTAGTGAATTGTTTTACAGAGTTTCTTGGATATTGACGTCATCATAATTGAAAATTATGATGGCAATATTTGAGATAGCAAATAGTTATATTTTGGGTAGCCCTTCAGCTAAAGTCTATTTATTGTCCCTGTCTCTCCTTGGCTGAAAATTATGCTTTATTTGTTATTCTTATGGTAATAATAAAATTTTCACCTAACTATCAATTACTTTTATAATCCTTAAAAATGCACTTACTCAATGTTAAAAGATACTCATACTTTATTATCAAAATGCACCTTTAATTAACAAAATTCATATTTTTCCTAAGATACTCAAGTAATTACAGTAAAAAGTTTAGTACCTTTTCCTCCATGATGTCAAAAGAACTATACTGATGTCACTGTCTCTGAATTAACTACAATAACAATTTTTTTAGAGTGTAAATGTTCTCTGAAGAATACCAACATATATGACAAATAATCCAAGAAGATATACTATATGAAGAACATGGCATCAGAATTGAAGAAAGACTCATTAAATACCTGCTATATGAGGGAGCTCTGGTGGTGTTGTGCCTAAGCCATTTGACTGCTAACCAGAAGGCTGGTGGTTTAAACCCACCAGTCAATCCGTGGAAGGAAGATTGGGCAATCTACTTCCGTAGAGACACCACCTCAAAAACCCAAGGAGGGGTCACTATGAGTTGGAATTCACTCAATGGCCATGAGTTTGGCTTTCGTTTATATGTAGATGACACCACTTTGATTACTGAAAGTGAAGAAGACGTGAAGCATTTACTGAGGAAGATCAAAGACTTCAGTGTTGATAACACTTTAACATAAGAAAAAAATATATTCATAATTGATATAATAAATGACTTCATGGTAAATGAAGAAAAGTTTGAAGTTGTCAAGGATATTATTTTCCTTGGATCCACAATCAGCACAAATGGAAGAAGCAGTCAAGAAATCAAATGGCGTATTCCATTAGGCACATCTGCTACAAAAGATCTCTTTAAAGTAAAAAAGAATAAATATGTCACTTTGAAGACTAAGTGTACCTGACCTTTGCCATTGTATTTTCAATAGCCTCATATGCATGTGGAAAGTGGACAATAAATAGAAAGACAGCAGAAGGATTGATGCATATGTATTATGCTGTTGTAAAAAAATGTTGAATACACCATAGCCTGCCAGAAGAATGAAGAAATATCTCATGGCAGAAACACAGCCAGAATGAACCTTAGAAGCAAGGATGGTGATACTTTGTCTTTTGTACTTTGATCCTGTTATCAGAACAGACCAGTCCCTGGAGGAGGAAATCATGTTTAGTAAATTAAAGGTTTAGTGAAAAAGGGGAATACCTGCAATGAGATGGATGAACATTGTGGTTTCTACAATGAGTTGAAGCATAGCAACTATTGTGACAATGGCATAGGAGTAGGCAGTGTGTTGTACGGTCTCTATGAGTCCAAACCATCTTGACAGAATCTAACAACAGCAACAACATGGCAGAAAAGCAGAAAGAAGTTACATTAAAGTGACTATGTGTGGCTATCAATACATCGATTCATTTCTTTGACACATAACTGAAGACACACTGCAAAAGACAACGAGAAACAGAAAAAAATATAATCTGTTTTCTATGAATTTACAATATTTTCAAGAAAGAAAATGTGAGCACAAATGTAATAGAAACAGTTGAATCAGGAAAGCACTGCAAGAGAACTACTTAAAATGTCCAAAGATTAAAAAATACACTGCCAGGTGAAGGATCTTGTCAAGATTTAAAGAGTTTGTACTTGCAGAGGTGAACATTGAAGAATGAGTAGATTAAAAGGAGAATTAATGGAGGGAAGATCATTTACACTTGTTATAATGGCTTTAGATAGTAAAAGAAATAGGAAAGCATAGATCATGTATGAGAAATAAAAGGTACAGAAAATTAACTAGAGCATAGAATATGGGAGGAAACCAGGGTAAATAAGTTGACACAAGTAGGAGAAAATCTGATTTTTGATTTCCTGTATTACCAATGAATCATTCGTGTAGTTGTTCAGAAAGTAGCTTGAAATGTTGGTTAATAAGATATAAGCCAAAATAGAGTAAAGCCATATTGAAAACTAAATCAATATCAAGTACTAAAAATTTTATAACAGTTTCTCTGGTAAAAGTTAGCAATGTGAGGTTGGGAGAAGAGGCTGGGAAAGAAAAAGTCATCTTAACTCATATACTGGGAAGTTTCTTTTAGTAGTAATAGTGATGCCTATTACTATAGTGATCATTCCAAAAATTATCCACTTTTGAAATGACAGCTTGTATGTTAATCAGAAAACTGAAATCATTTGGGGAAAATAATCTTTTCTTAAGGTAATAAATAAAAGGAAAAAAAAAATGAATATTCTGCAGCCAACTCAGTGGATTGCAATGGAGATAGCAGGATGTATGTAAATGGAGAGAGAATTGATTTGGCTGACTTTGATAACCTTAACAATATGGCAGAAGAAACAGATTTGTGAACATTGGGAGACTGGCAATGCAAAAAGCAATAGACTAGGATATAATTAGAAAGAATTATTTATTAGAAAGGACAATAAATATTTTTATTGAAATATTGTCTTCATAGTTCTGTTGTCTGAATCTTACCTTCCAAGTAGCTGGAGAAAGGACACAGATCTTGTATGACAATTAAGTAGCTTGCTCTGGTTACTTTGTATATTCCTCCTTTCTTTTGTATTATGACATTTTAAATGACAAAATCTTATTAAGAAGCACGTATTAAATAGTCTAGGGAAAAATCAAATAAATAGATTAGGTGAAGATGTATTTAAAAGTTTAGATCAATAGCCTGACTTTGCTGTTGACTAAACATAGTGTCTAACACAGTGCTAGACTCAAATTTTATACTAAAATTGGTGTGATAGATGGAGTTATAGGTCAGCTTGGCTGGACCAAAATTCTGAGTGGTTTAAGGAGTTGTGATGTGGGTTATTCCTATGATGAGATCTGATTTATATGTTTTGATCAGCCAAATTGTTGAAAGGGAATTTCCCTAGGGATATGGCCTGCTTCCAATATACTTATGGACATTCTGGGAAAAGAGACACTCTTCTGTAGATGGGGATCTTGTTGTGCTGCCTACAACTGTCTGTGAGTGAACAATCCACCATTTGGCCTGGTGATCTTGAATTCATCATTTGTTGGAGTCAACAGCCTTTATGCTCTGCTAGCATATTGCCTAAGGCACTTGACTGATAACCAGAAGGCTGGTGGTTCAAACCCACCAGCCACTCCGCAAAGGAAAGAGGGGTCACTTTGAGTCGGGTCTGACTCAATGGCACATAACAACTACTATATATATGTATCAGCTTTATTGGTTTTGCTTCTCTAGAGAACCCAGCCTAACACAATTGGTGTTGTTGTTGAATGAATGGTTGAAAGACAAAGGTGAATTAATGTGACTCATGTTGCTAGTACATCAGTACTAGAGCAAATTATCTAGTAACCAGTGTTTTTACCAATGCATCCATGACTCTGCAAAAAGCAAAATTCCAACTTAATTTTCTTAAACAATAAAGGAAGATAGAGGGTCCTATAGCTTTAGAGACTTTTTTATGGATTCAGGGTATATTGCCAACAGTAGTCTTAGTTCAAAATCTCAGCTAGAAGAGAGAGCATTCTTCTCCCAGTGCTCATCTCTATGTCCTGGAGAAGCACTCTAACTGTAATATGCTCACCTCTTGTACTAAACCTGTAGTAGGAAGATAGGAAACTATGATAATAAACACTGCTTGGGTCATATTCCCATCCCTTAGGGATTTAAGAAAGAAAGGGGATGAGAGGAAATGATTTGAAAAGCTTACTTGATTGTCAAAACAAAATGTGTATGCAGTCTACAATATTAGGCTTTCTCTTGCAATCTAAAGATAGACTGGCATCTCCATTTTTAGGTACAAATTAAAACATAAATGGGGAAGCATAAATTAAAATGATTCAAACATTTATTTTAACACAATTTTTGTCATGTTCATAGTAATAAAAACACATAGAATGAGGATAGGAGGGCAATAGTGAATAAATGTTATACAACTATCTAAAATTTATTTGTTGCTGTCATGTGCCATCGAGTTGGCCCCGACCCATAGCGACCCCTCCTTGGGTTTTCGAGGCAGTATCACTACAGTAGTAGATTGCCCCATCTTCCTTCCGAGGAGTGATTGGTGGGTTTGAAACACCAACCTTCTGGTTAACAGTCAAGTGTCTTAGGCACTATGCTACCAGAACTCCCAAAATTTATTATTACGATATGTACAAATGATTTTTAGATGAGGAAAATATGGTTGATCTAGTGAATATCATTAAAAATTCAACAATTCCACTAAAATTTGATTAGTTATTTTAATAAACTGTCAGATCTTTAATTTCTGTGTAATATTCAATTAGTTTTCATATGTAAATTTAATTAACATATTATGTATGTATCTTATTTTGTCAAAGCAAAATATTTTGAGGATTCAAGTTTTTAATAGCTCATTAAGTAAATATAAATAATCCTAAATAGCATTCATAAAGAATACCTATTTCTAAGTTAAAAATTAGATAAAATTAGCATAATAATAATAATCCCTAAAAATATTAAAATAAAATTGAGCTCCTAGCATGGTCTTTAGCAATGCTATGATAATAACCATCTTGGCTTCAAGCATTCATAAACTAATTGGAGAGCTGACATATACATATATTGAACCAAACCTACTACCTCAGGTTCATTTCAACTTATGGCAACCCTTTTAGGACAAAGTAGAACTTCAAAGCCTATAAATCTATGGAAGCACACTGCCTCATCTTTCTCCTATAGAGTGGCTGGTGGATTTGAACCACTGATCTTTTGGTTAACAGCTGAATACTTTAACCACTCTGCTACCAGAGCTCCTTAAATATTGAACACCATGCAAAACATAAAAGATTTTGTAACTGAATGTTAGAATATAGGCTAGGAGTGATACAGAAAAAGGAAAATAAGATTTTGGGCAGCTACATCCTTGGAAAAGAAGAAAGACTTAGTTTGGATTCAGACTATATGTAGAAATTTGAAGATGACAAATAATCAGCAGGAAAACAAAGCTAACTGTCCACTGTGAAAAATGCTACATGTACTTGCATGCAAATAGAACTTTAATATACCAAAATATCACACAATCCCAGTAGCCTTGGATGTTTGTTGTCGTTGTTGTTGTTATGTGTTGTTGAGTGTTGAGTTGCCTCCAACTCATAATGACCCTATTCACAGCAGAATGAAACACTGGCTGGTCCTGTGCCAGCTCTGTGATCCCCGTTATTCTTGACCCCATAGCCACAGCCACTGTGTCAATCCATCTCATTGAGGGCCTTCCCCTCCCTTGTCGACCCTCCACTTTACCAAGCATGACATCCTTCTCCAAGGAATGGGCCCTTCTGACAAAATGACCAAACTAGGTGAGATGAAGTCTGGCCATTCTCACTTCCAAAGAATTATTCTGGCTCCACTTCCTCTAGGACAGATTTATTAGTTCTTTTAACAGTCCATGGTACTTTCAGCATTCTTCGCCAGCACCACACCTCAAAAGCATCAATTCTTCTTTGGTCTTCTTTATTCATTGTCCAGCTCTCACATGCATATGGGGCAGTTGAAAATATCATGGTTTGTATCAGGAATACCTTAGTCTTCATGGAGGCATCTCTGCTCCTCAGCATTTGAAAGAGTTCCCTTGTCCAGTGCCATACAGTGTCTAATATCCTGACTGCTGTTTCCATTGGTGTCGATTGTAGAACCAAGCAATATGAACTCTCACCAACTTCAATCTCTTCTCCATTTATCCTGATGTTACTTATAGGTCCAGTTGTGAGAATTTTATTTTCTTTATATTGAGATGTAATCCATACTGCAGACTATTCTTCAATCTTCATCAGTAAGTGCTTCAAGTCATCCTCACTTTCAACAAGCAAAGTTATGTCATTAGCGTATCGCAGGTTGTTAATGAGCCTTCCTCCAATCCTGATGCCATGTTCTTCTTCATATAGTCCACCTTCTCAGATTATTTGCTCACCATATATATTGAATAAGTATGGTGAAAGGATACAACCCTGACACACTCCCTTCTTGATTTTAAACCATGCAGTGTCCCCTTGTTCTGATCGAATGAAAGCCTCCTGGTCTATGTACAGGTTTGTCATGAGTACAATTAAGTGTTCTGGAATTCCCATTCTTCTCAATATTATCCACAATTTGTTTTGATCCACACAATCAAAGGTTTTGCATAGTCAATAAAACACAAGTAAACATCTTTCTGGTATTCTTTCCTTTCAGCTAAGATCCATCTGACATCAGCAATGATAGCCCTTGTTCCACTTCCTCTTCTGTATCCAAGCTGCACCTCTGGAAATTCTCTGTCAATGTACTGCTGCAACCAGTTTTGAATTATCTTCAGTAAGGTTTTACTTGCATGTGGTATTAACTATATTATTCCATAATTTCCACATTTGGTGGGATCACCTTTCTTTGGACTACATACAAATATGGATCTCTTACAATCAGTTGGCCAGGTAGCTGTCTTCCGAATCTCTTGGTATAACTGAGTGAGAACCTCCAGTGGGGTATCCATTTGTTGAAATATCTCAAGGGGTATTCCGTCAATTCCTTGAGGCTTGTTCTTCACCAATTCCTTCAAGGCAGCTTTGACTTCTTCCTTCAATACCATTGGTTCTTGATCATATGTCACCTCCTGAAATGGATGGACATCAACCAGTTCTTTTTGGTAGAGTGATTCTGTGTATTCCTTCCATCTTCTTTTGATGCTCCTTGCATCTTTCAATATTTTGCCCATAGAATCTTCCAATATTGCAACTCGAGGCTTAATTTTTTTCCTCAACTCTTTCAGCTTGCAAAATGCCAAACATGTTCTTCTCTTTTGGTTTTCTAACTCTAGACCTTTGGACATTTCATTATAGTAATTGGCTTTGTCTGCTTGAGCTGCTCTTTGAAATATTCTGTTCAGTTCTTTCATCTACATTTCTTCCATTTGTTTTAGCTACTCTCTGCTCATTGGCAAGTTTCAGAGTCTATTCTGACATCCATTTTGGTATTTTCTTCTTTTCTTATCTTTTTAATGACCTCTTGATGTTTTCATGGATGATGTTCTTGATGTCCTCCCACAATTTTTCTGGTTTTCGGTCATTGGTGTTCAATGAAATAAATCTATTCTTTAGATGTTCTCTAAATGCAGGAGGGATATATTCAAGATCATATTTTGGCTCTCGTGTTTTAATTGTCTTCAACTTCAAGTTGAATTTACATATAAGGGGTTGATAGTCTGTTCCAAAATCAGCTCCTGGCCCTATTTTGGCAGAAGATACTGGGCTTTTCCATCGCCTTTTGCCACAGATATACTCAATCTGATTCCCGTGTACTCCATCTGGTGAAATCCATGTGTATAGCCTCAGTTTGTGTTGTTGAAAAAAGGTATTTGCAATGAATAAGTCATTGGTCTTTCAAAATTCTATTATGCAATCTCTGGCATTATTTCTGTCACCAAGGCCAAATTTTCCAACTACTGGTGATTCTTCTTTGTTTCTAACTTTTGTATTCCAGTCACCAGTGACAATTAACACATCTTGATTGCACATTTGGTCAATTTCAGACTGCAGATGTTAAAAAAAAATCTTCAATTTCCTCATCTTTGGCTTTGGTGGTTGGTGCATAAATTTGAATAAGAGTCATATTAACTGGTCTTCCCTGTAGGAGTATGGATATTATGCTATCAATAACAGCATTGTACTTCAGGACAGATCTCAAAATATCCTTTGTGATGATGAATGCCACCCATTCCCCTTTAAATTGTCATTCCCAGCATAGTAGATCATATAGTTTTTTGATTCAAAATGGCCAAAACTGTTCCATTTCAGCTCACTAATGCCTAGGAATATCGATCTTTATGTGTTCCATCTCTTTTTTGACAACTTCCAATTTTCCTAGATTCATACTTCATACATTCCATGTTCCTATTATTAATGGATGTTTGTAGCTTTTTCTCCTCAGATTGAGTTGAGCCACATCAGCAAATGGAGGTCTCAAAAGCTTTACTCTAGTCACATCAGTAAGGTTGGTCCTGCTCTGATGATGCAGCTCTTTCCTACTCATATTTGGATGGCCTTCCGACCTAAGGGGCTCATTGTCCTGTACTGTATCAGATAACGTTTCTGGGCTATTCACAAAGTCATACAGTAATATATCAGACAATGTTTCTCTGCTATTCATAAGGTTTTTCCCGGCCTATTTTTTGAGAAGTGCATGGCCTCTTCCTTCTTCCTAGTCTCAGTCAGTAAGCTGCATTGAAACCTGTGCACCATGTGCAACCCTGATGGCACTTAAAACACTGGTGGTACAGCCTTAAGTCTCACAGCGACATGCAAGCCACAATAGTACAACAAACTGACAGACAAGTTTGTGTGTGTCTCTCTTAGCTGTTCAAGGCCTCTCCAACCTCTCCTTACTTGTATACCTGGCATTGCTCTGCTCTGTCATAACCTCTGACTTCTCTTCCCCCCTCTTTCTTTGCTGGTGGGGTTAGGCTGGTCCCTTCCTCCCCTTCCCTGGATGATTGGCTGTTGCTCTGCTCTTTTGTCACCTCTGGCTTCTCTTTCCCCTGCTTTCCTGGCAGGTGTGGGTGGAGCCTATGTCCCTTCCTTCCTTTACCTGGATGCCTGGCTGCTGGTCTGCTCTGTCCTCGCCTCCGGTTTCCCTTTCCCTGCTTTGGATGTAGGTTCTCTCAGGAATATGATGATAGGGCTCACTTTAGTAATTTTAATTGACACTGTGGAACATAACAACAAACTAAGGTTGGTGTGAGGAAATTAACAGATTTTCAGAGGCTGTTTCAATTAGGAGCTCTAGTGGCATAGTGCCTAAGACATTTATTTGACTTCTGACTAGAAGGCTGGTGGTTCAAACCCACCAGCCACTCCTTAGAAGGAAGGTTGGGCAATCTACTTCCATAGTGATACTGCCTCAGCAACCCAAGGAGTGGTCGCTATGAGCTGTATTCCACTTAACAGCAGTGTTTTTTTTTTTTTTTTTTGGTTTTAAGTACCGCCTTCTTTTCATGTGCTAAGTTTTTCTATGATGTGGTTTCATTTTCTTTTGTCTGTAAGCATTTTATATGCTCTTTTGTGATTTCTTTTCTGATCGTAGGGTTTCCGAGGTTGTAAATCTTTATGGGGAAGAGCAACAAGTCTTTTCTCCCCCATGGAGCTGCTGGTGAGTACAGATTGCAGAACTTTCCATTAGCAGCCAAATGCTTAACAATTGCACCGCCAGGGTTCCTTATATCTTACATTATTACTATTTCTCATTGCTTACATCTCTGCTCCTTTGAAATAATTCTTGTGCCTCATATTAAATTTAAAGTATATCTGTTACTTAGATCTTAAACTAAACCAAAAACCAAACCAAACTCACTGCCGTAGAGTCAAATCTGACTCATAATGACCGCCCCTTGGGTTTCTGAGATGGTATCACTACAGAAGTAGATTGCCCAATCTTTCTTCAGAGGAATGGCTGGTGAGTTTGAACCACCTGCCTTCCAGTTAGCAGTCAAATCCCTTAGGCACTGTGCCACCAGACATCTTAAACTAACCATGTGTATTTGAAGCACCTATGTGAGATAAACAGGTAGATTACAGAATTATCTTGTAGTGGTGATTGCAACCTGCCATAGTGCCTAAGGCATTTGACTGCTAACCAGAAGGCTGGTGGTTCAAACCCACCAGCCACTCCTCGGAAGGAAAGTTGGACAATCTATTTCCATAGAGATACCATGTCAGAAACCCAAGGAGGGGTCACTATGAGTCTGATCTGACTCAATGGCAGTGAGTTTGCTTTTTTGGTTTTGCAACCTTCAAATATTTGTTTAATTGAAGCACTGATATGGGCTGAAAGAGCATTTTGATAATGATTAGAAAATTTATTATACTTCCCTAGAGGCTTATGAATTTGAAGACAAAATATAGAAGCAGAGAAAAAAAAATCACTAAAAGTCACAGAAAATGAACTAATATTAATATCAATAGAGATACCATAATTCTCCACTTTTTTTCATATTTGACTTCTCTTACTTTCATGACATCAAAAAACTGATAAAAATGCCTTCATTCTTTTTTCTCTTTTGTGAGAGGACAAGCTAAGATACATAGTTACATTTAAAGTGAAAGTAATGGTTCCAATATATAAAATACTGCTGAATAAATATAGAGTTAAGCTGTTAGGAAAAACCTAATTCCATAAGCATTTTTAACCTTTTTCATTTCCTGTGAGGTGATGTAAAAAATTCTTAATGGTACACAACCCAGAGTACACTGTAGCCACAGAGTCCATTTCTTATTTTTTAAAACACACACATTCCAAAAACAGTTTTACAGTTTTAGTAGAGGAAATGGAGTCTATTTCCAGGGTAGGTACCCAGATAAAATAAGCCAGGGTATAGACCAGAAAAAATAAGCCAGAGGAAGTTTAAGAGAGAGGATAATAGTTTTGCAAAACTTTCCTTACGTTTACAGTCAAATTTTATTCTCTACTATATAAATAGCAGTCATCTCCTTGCACTACAACCTTGTCACATCTCATAAACTTGGTTGAGTGAATATGGTAGATGGGAAACCTCCAAGGAGACATCAGTTACTGCAGTAAGTGGGATCGATGATTCAGGAGAGTTCACTCGGAAATACTTTTCCAAAGGCCCAGCTTTGCGTTTGAAAGAATCAGGATAGTGAAGGTGCTATTAAATGAGATCCTATCTCTATTTTTGCAGTTCAACCTGCTCTGAGTTATTTCTCAGACTAACTATAGAAATCATAGTTTTCTGCCTGAATTCCAGTCTGGAAGAATCACACAAGGTCTCTCTAATTCCTCCATGAACTTAAAAGTAGATACAAAATATTAAAGGCTGTTTCTGTTCATGTTTGCCAATAATTCAACCACAACTCTGGCACTAGAGCAAGCAAGCAGGGTTTTTAAGATACACAGTGATAGTGACCTTATAAAAAGTCTAAAAAAATTAGAAGAAACAGATACCTGAATAAAAATGAAATTAAACAATGGAGAATTGATGTCAATATGTCTGTATTTACACAGGTGTAAAACAAAAGAGAGCCAAGAAAAACAGCAATGATTAGATGTTCATCATTAATCCAGGAAAAGTGCATGTTAATGAGCACTTCTTTAAATCTGAGTTCACAAATTCAGCTGAGACAGTGCAAGACAAGTAGCCCTAAAGTGTGAATTATGCCAGGTGTATGAAAATGTTTTGTGGGCCTGTGGAGACTAATAAATTATGTCCAGCTAGATATATTCATATGTATCTGATTTATTTTAACAGTTATTGACCAAACAATACAGGTTCACAGGTGATTATCTGGCTCAGAATCCACAAGTTTAAAACTATTGCTTCAACTAATTAAATTCTAATACTCTTACTTCTCTCTATATATTACCATGTTGATTTCTTCTTCCCTGTGTTGCTTTGTATAATAACAGTAAGAGTAGCTTTCACTTTCTTTCATCAAAATGAGTCTATAATAGTATTAATTTTCCCTCATTCCCTATATAAGGTGACTAGGGCCAATCAAAGCTAGTAACCTGTCCAACATCATGTACCCAAAGTAGCAGAATTGGCATTAGCTCCAGATATAATGATAGTTTAATATATTTAAATGGCTATATACCTATTTTGTTATGTGAAAAGGGGCTAAGATGCCTATGCTGGTAAGCTTACTTATAATTGGTTTTGAAATTGTAGCTTTGTCTTCATTAACTATATGCCTGTGGGTAATTTACTTAAGTTTTCTGCTTCTTGGTCCCTTAACATAAAAAAAAATAATAATAAAACCACGAATCCCAGATAGTTTTATTTATTTAGTATCGAGTCGTTTAAAATCCAAAAGCACCCTAAACTGTGTCTGGCATATAATAAGCACAGGCATATCTCATTTTATTGTGCTTCCTTTTATTGTACTTCACAGATATTATGCGCTTTACAAATTGAATGTTTGTGACAACCCTCCATTACGCAAGTCTATCAGTGCCACTTTTCCAAGAGCGTGCATTCACTTTGTGCCTCTGCATCACTTTTTGGTAATCATAATATTTTAAACCTTTTCATAATGCTATTGTACACTAAATAGACTATAGTATACTATAAACATATTTGTATATGCACTCAAAAAAAAAAGAAAAAAAAACACTCACTGCTGTCTAGTTGATTTGACTCTTACTGACCCCTTCTTGGGTTTCCAAGGCGGTATCTATACAGAAGTAGATTGCCTAATCTTCCTTCCAAGGAGTGGCTGTGGGTTTGAATGGCCAGCCTTCTGGTTAGCAGTCAAATGCCTTAGACACTATGCCACCACAGCTCAACCAAAAAATTCATAGCAATATTCATTTTACTGTGGTGGTCTGGAACTGAACCCATAATATTTCCAAGGTATGACTGTACTCAGCACTTCTTAATTGCTTCTCCTTCTTATTTCTTCTTTCACTTCTGTTACTGTTTCTATTATTCTAATGAAGACTGAATATAATTACTGCTTTTATTGTTTTTGCTATATTTGTAATGAAACAAGAGTTATCTTGTTATCTTGTGGAATGATATTTGTATCTATGTCATAGAAACATAGGTTTCTATGATACCTATGTATCACATTTAAGTCTGTATTAGGAAAAATATTTTTATTTTTCAAGTTGTGAGCACTTCCTATAACTTGTACAGCCTAAGAATTTTATATATATATATATATATATAAGACTTCATTTTACTGTCATTGGAATATTAATGTTTAATAAAAAGAGAAATATTATGGAGCTGGTGATAATGATAGTGTTGGTGGTGTTGGTAGTGATAGGAATTCAAAGTTATGATAATGATTCTTTTTGACTGACTCACTAATTTGATTTTACAATATTAAGTCAAACTGATCCTCTCCTATTGTCCCCAATGGTTCACTTCATTGTTTCAGTTAAGTGCAGGATGTTATTAATAACCAAATTTTCTGTTATAATTATGCTACTCTGTAATTTAACAAGATAGATGATACTTTCTAGGCCTTGTAGATAACCAATTGCAAAAAAGCAACAAACTGCCTCAAATTATATTGATTTATGCATCTCTATCATTATGTAACCTGTGGACTATGTAACATGATGACACTAGTGGGATAGTAAAAATCTTACTATAGACCCAAATGTTTCATTACAAACTAAGGCAGTTTCTGCAAAAATGTACTGTAAAATGATAATGAATATGGTTATAGATGTAAGAGTCTATACTTCACACTAGTTTGGAAGAATAACAATTTCAAACTGAAGGAGTTTTTATAAGGACCTGGGAAAATGTTAACATCACCCAATGTGATGCCTCCTGATATATCCCTTGAAAAATGTACCCTTTCTGTGTAGCAGGATAAACTTTAATTTCTATATTATTTATGTATTGGCTGAAAATTTTCCCAGCTTTCAACCATTTCACTGTGATTCTACTTTGCAACTCAATTTCTCACCTATTCCTTGCCCAACTCTCTTCACCATGTTCTACTGAAGTACCGTCAGTGGCATACATTATCTAATCATAACTTCCTGCTTCTTTATACAAGTGTAAAAGATGAAGGACTCACTCCACTATCTATACATACTTTCTCTGCATCTGAGACATTCTACTTCTGTGACATATCCCTAGATTTTCAACTCACCAATAAAATTTATACACACAAGGCACTCTCTCGGCTAGCCCTCAAAGAAATCTTGAGCTATAGGGATGTGGTACCTTCTAATACAGAATGTATCACTAATCATTTATTTTCATAACGTTTTGGACAGTATTGAGTTCAGAACCTTACTGTTTTCTCCTCTCAGCTAGACCACATTATTCAGAAAAAAATGTTTCCTAGTATAAAAAGATTGAGGACTAAGGTGCACCTGACACAAGCCATGATATTTCCAATCACCTGGTATGCATGTGAGAGCTGGACAATGAATAAGGAAGA